>NW_028120549.1:25000-27500 GCF_965178545.1 Coloeus monedula
AAGCTACGGAGCGCTCCCCGAGTCTGCATTTAGGGGGACGAAGGCCCTTGGCGCGGCACGACGGACGGACGGACGGACGGACGGACGGACCGCGACGACGCCGACGACCGGGCCCCGCAGGGAAAAAAAGGCCCCGAGAAACCGCCGAGGAAAAACGCTTCCCTCGCCGGCCCCCGCCGCCTTCCCCCTCCGGGCACCGGCCGGACGCCGCCGCCGCCGCCGCCGCCGCCGCCGCCGCCGGCCGCGGACGACGGGCCTGCGAGGCAACCCCAGCCGCGCCGCCGGGGTGGCCCCCGGACGGCGATTGATCGTCAAGCGACGCTCAGACAGGCGTAGCCCCGGGAGGAACCCGGGGCCGCAAGTGCGTTCGAAGTGTCGATGATCAATGTGTCCTGCAATTCACATTAATTCTCGCAGCTAGCTGCGTTCTTCATCGACGCACGAGCCGAGTGATCCACCGCTAAGAGTTGTCTGGCTTTCGGCACCGGCTCCGCACGCGCGGAGGGGCCGGGACCGCTCACGTGGAGCAGACCCCTGTCTCTTTCGGCGAGGACGCCACGCTGGCGCGCGCGCGCCTCCCTTCGACCGTACGAGCACAACGACAAACGGAGGAGGAGGAGGGTGGAAAAAAAAGAAGAAACCCACGGAACGCTCCCAAGGTCGACAAAGGCGGGGGAGCCCGCGCTCCCGGCCCGCCTCCCCCCGCAAGGGGAGACGCCGCCTCGCGTGCCGGCCTTCGGAGGCGGCCCAGGCGCCCGGGCTCGGCCCGGCCTCCGCGCAGAGGGGCTGGCGCGGCGCGCGCCAGACCGCGGGGGGGCGTCGGATCCCGCCCGGCCTCGATCACGAGACGACACGCGCCCGCGGCCCACGGCGGGGGGTAACGGCCACCAGACCCCGCTGCTCACGCTCGGCTCCCTTCGCCGCTCCGCAGACTCGCGGAGCGCCGCCGCGTCACCGCGCAGCCGGCTTCTCCCCAGCGACCCCCGCAACGCCCGAGACGCACGCGGCGAACACCGCTCCGCCGGCGCGCCCCCCCCGCGGGACCGCGCCCGCCGGGAAGGCAAAGCGCCCGGCAAGCCCAGCTCCGCCGCCGGCACCGGAGGCGGACGCCGCCGGGAACCGAGCCGGCATCGCGAGCACCCGAGGCCCGCCGGACGGCGAGACCCACCGCCACCGCCGCCGCCCTCCCGGAACCGCCGCCGCCGCTTCGCACCTTCGGAGCCCCCTTCCGCGGGCACGCGCCCGGGCAAGAAGGCGTACGGCGCTGAGCCGGGGGAGCAACGCCCGCTCTCCTCGTTTCCACTCGGAGACCGGGCGGGGAAGCGCCCCCGCGGCCGCCCGCACCCCTTCGGCCCACGCGCGGCCGGGAAGGGCGACGGGGAAGCGACGGGCAGGGCCCGGGACGGGACCGCCGGCGGCGACAGCGGGCGCCTTCCGGCCGACCGTCCCCCAGGGGGACACTCACCGAGCGGCGACGCCGCCGCTCGGGCCCGGGGTCACCCGCACTCGCCGGCCTCCGGCGACGGAGGGACCGCCGAGCACTCAAGCCTCGGCGGGCAGGCGGTCGAGCGGCAACGGCCGGCGGCAACGGCGCCACCGGTGCGTCCAAGGAGAGAGAAGGCCGTCGAGGGGAGAGGCGCGGCAGCGCCAGGCGCGGCGCCGCGCGCACGAGCCTGCGGCAGCGGCCAAGGAGAGCGCAGCAGCGGGCCCTGGCGGCCGCACGACCCCGCAAAGCCGCGGGAGGGCGGAGAGCACGCGCCCTCCGCCACCGTCGCCCGCTTCGAAGCCAGCGGGCCGGCCCCCGCGGCCGACCGCGCCAACACGGTCCCTTTCTGCCGAGACCGGGCCGCGGAGAGGGGGGGGCAGGGCGCCCCTCCCCGGCACGGCCGCCCGCGCGCGCGCGCGAGCGGCGCGGCGGAGCCACGGCGGACAGCGAGCACACGGCCGGCCGCGACGGTCACCACCGCAGGGGCTTGGCGGGAGACGCTCGCTCCCTACCCCTCGATGGCGCCGCGCCGCCGCCCGGCAACCCGCCGCCGTCGTCGCCGCCGCCGCCGCCGCCTAACACGGCGGGGCGCAACCGAGCCGCCCGAGTCTTTAAACCTCCGCCCGGCTCCGCGGCCCTACGGCCCCCAGCGTTTGACGACGCCGAGAGGCCGCCGAGGCCGCCGAGGCGCGGAGCGCTAGGTACCTGGCCCTGGGGCGAGGGAAACGACCTGCATGGCCCCGCGGGGGTGCCTCCCCTGCTGCCGCCCTCAGGGGAGCGTCCGCCCGCGAGGGCGCGCCCGCCATCCGCCGCCACCACCGCAGCGTCCTCCTCGGGGCCCGGGGTTTCCCTCAGTAGCCCGGCAACCGCACCCGAGAGGACCGCCGCGGCTCGGGCCGCCCCGCCAGCGCGGGGGGATGCGACCCGGCACCGAGAGCCTCACTTCACCCCGCCGAGAGGCCACGGGGACACGACGGGACAAGGAATGCCGCCGCCGCCGCCACGCGCCACCCC
>NW_028120549.1:32500-40000 GCF_965178545.1 Coloeus monedula
GGGACAACTTCAACAACACAGCCGGCAAGGGGCGAGGCGCCGCCGCCCCGCCCCGCAGCAACATCGGGCGACTCCCGTCACCGAGCCCCTCGGCCAACCGGGCGAGGCCGAGGCAAGGCCGCGCGCCCCACCGAGCGTCCCCGTGGCACCACCGACACACCAAGCACAGGTCGGGAGCCGGGAACGGGGCGCCGCCACCTCGGCCAACTGGGCCCGTCATCCTCGGAGCTCTCAGGGAAGGGCCGGGGAAAGCCCTGTCGGACCTCCGCGAAACGGAGCACCCCCGGCCGCGGCCGCCCCACCGGCTGCCAGCCACCGCACTGGACTGACAGCCGAAAACCGAGCCCGCCCAGCGGGCGCCGGCTTAAGGCCGGGCAGGAAAGGAACGAGGCGCCGCCGCCTCGGCCACCACCGGATTTTCCCTGCGGCCCCCTCTGCGCAGAGTCGGCAGCCGCCAGGGTCGGAGGGGGGACACACTCACGGCTCTCTCCACCCCACCTAGGCTGCCAAGCAGCTCGCGGTTTTTCGGCCTTGCCCGTCACGGGGGCGGTGAAACCCGGATAAAGCCACGCGACTCGTATCCGGCTCGTTCGACACTCTTCGTTCATGGCAGCCGCACGCGCGGCCGCCGCTCTCGGCCTTCGACACAGGCACCGCCAGCCTCCGGGGACACGGCCCATCACCCGCTCCCATAATACGGACAGGCGAGTCCGAGGCCCCGGACGCCTCCAAGAGAACCAATCGTACTTGACCGGGGCGGTGCGCCGGCGCACGCCGCCTCCTACCATGACGCAACTGGAGGCAGCCAAAAACAGCGACCCCTTGGTGAACTTCCAGGACGGGTGGGGCAACACGTCTACCCGGCCCCTGCCGAACTTTGCCCAAGTCCCGCCGGAGCCGGGTAGACCTGTTCGCCCCGCGACCGGGCGACGCCGCGGCGGCCACGCCGGCGGCCTCGGGGCGCGGCTGGCCGCCGCGGCCGGGCCCGGATCCGGGTAGACCTGTCCTCCCGGGGCCGCCCCGGCGCCGGGTAGACCTGTTCGCCCCGCGACCGGGCGACGCCGCGGCGGCCACGCCGGCGGCCTCGGGGCGCGGCCGGCCGCCGCGGCCGGGCCCGGATCCGGGTAGACCTGTCCTCCCGGGGCCGCCCCGGCGCCGGGTAGACCTGTTCGCCCCGCGACCGGGCGACGCCGCGGCGGCCTCGCCGGCGGCCTCGGGGCGCGGCTGGCCGCCGCGGCCGGGCCCGGATCCGGGTAGACCTGTCCTCCCGGGGCCGCCCCGGCGCCGGGTAGACCTGTTCGCCCCGCGACCGGGCGACGCCGCGGCGGCCACGCCGGCGGCCTCGGGGCGCGGCCGGCCGCCGCGGCCGGGCCCGGATCCGGGTAGACCTGTCCTCCCGGGGCCGCCCCGGCGCCGGGTAGACCTGTTCGCCCCGCGACCGGGCGACGCCGCGGCGGCCTCGCCGGCGGCCTCGGGGCGCGGCCGGCCGCCGCGGCCGGGCCCGGATCCGGGTAGACCTGTCCTCCCGGGGCCGCCCCGGCGCCGGGTAGACCTGTTCGCCCCGCGACCGGGCGACGCCGCGGCGGCCTCGCCGGCGGCCTCGGGGCGCGGCTGGCCGCCGCGGCCGGGCCCGGATCCGGGTAGACCTGTCCTCCCGGGGCCGCCCCGGCGCCGGGTAGACCTGTTCGCCCCGCGACCGGGCGACGCCGCGGCGGCCACGCCGGCGGCCTCGGGGCGCGGCCGGCCGCCGCGGCCGGGCCCGGATCCGGGTAGACCTGTCCTCCCGGGGCCGCCCCGGCGCCGGGTAGACCTGTTCGCCCCGCGACCGGGCGACGCCGCGGCGGCCACGCCGGCGGCCTCGGGGCGCGGCCGGCCGCCGCGGCCGGGCCCGGATCCGGGTAGACCTGTCCTCCCGGGGCCGCCCCGGCGCCGGGTAGACCTGTTCGCCCCGCGACCGGGCGACGCCGCGGCGGCCTCGCCGGCGGCCTCGGGGCGCGGCTGGCCGCCGCGGCCGGGCCCGGATCCGGGTAGACCTGTCCTCCCGGGGCCGCCCCGGCGTCGGGTAGACCTGTTCGCCCCGCGACCGGGCGACGCCGCGGCGGCCACGCCGGCGGCCTCGGGGCGCGGCTGGCCGCCGCGGCCGGGCCCGGATCCGGGTAGACCTGTCCTCCCGGGGCCGCCCCGGCGCCGGGTAGACCTGTTCGCCCCGCGACCGGGCGACGCCGCGGCGGCCTCGCCGGCGGCCTCGGGGCGCGGCCGGCCGCCGCGGCCGGGCCCGGATCCGGGTAGACCTGTCCTCCCGGGGCCGCCCCGGCGCCGGGTAGACCTGTTCGCCCCGCGACCGGGCGACGCCGCGGCGGCCACGCCGGCGGCCTCGGGGCGCGGCCGGCCGCCGCGGCCGGGCCCGGATCCGGGTAGACCTGTCCTCCCGGGGCCGCCCCGGCGCCGGGTAGACCTGTTCGCCCCGCGACCGGGCGACGCCGCGGCGGCCTCGCCGGCGGCCTCGGGGCGCGGCTGGCCGCCGCGGCCGGGCCCGGATCCGGGTAGACCTGTCCTCCCGGGGCCGCCCCGGCGTCGGGTAGACCTGTTCGCCCCGCGACCGGGCGACGCCGCGGCGGCCACGCCGGCGGCCTCGGGGCGCGGCTGGCCGCCGCGGCCGGGCCCGGATCCGGGTAGACCTGTCCTCCCGGGGCCGCCCCGGCGCCGGGTAGACCTGTTCGCCCCGCGACCGGGCGACGCCGCGGCGGCCTCGCCGGCGGCCTCGGGGCGCGGCTGGCCGCCGCGGCCGGGCCCGGATCCGGGTAGACCTGTCCTCCCGGGGCCGCCCCGGCGCCGGGTAGACCTGTTCGCCCCGCGACCGGGCGACGCCGCGGCGGCCACGCCGGCGGCTCGGGGCGCGGCTGGCCGCCGCGGCCGGGCCCGGATCCGGGTAGACCTGTCCTCCCGGGGCCGCCCCGGCGCCGGGTAGACCTGTTCGCCCCGCGACCGGGCGACGCCGCGGCGGCCTCGCCGGCGGCCTCGGGGCGCGGCTGGCCGCCGCGGCCGGGCCCGGATCCGGGTAGACCTGTCCTCCCGGGGCCGCCCCGGCGCCGGGTAGACCTGTTCGCCCCGCGACCGGGCGACGCCGCGGCGGCCACGCCGGCGGCCTCGGGGCGCGGCTGGCCGCCGCGGCCGGGCCCGGATCCGGGTAGACCTGTCCTCCCGGGGCCGCCCCGGCGTCGGGTAGACCTGTTCGCCCCGCGACCGGGCGACGCCGCGGCGGCCACGCCGGCGGCCTCGGGGCGCGGCTGGCCGCCGCGGCCGGGCCCCCGATCCGCGTATACTTGTTCGCCCTCTGGCCGGATGCCGCCGGGACGGTACGCTGACGGCTCCGGCAACAGCTGGTGGGCGCGGCCGACCCCGGAGTCAAGGCATCTTCCTGCCCTCCCAGAGCCGGGGGAACCCCACAGCCCCGGAACGCCCCGGAACCCGATGGCTCTAGCAGCCCTGGCCCGCCGGAGAACCCGGGTCAAGACCAATAAATATTTTCGACGAAAATCAACCTTTAGTTTTTGAACGAGTACATCTTTCTTCTGCTAGGAACAAGAAAGTTTCCTGGGGGGAAAAAAATTTCTTTGCACATTTTATTTCGTTTTCTTGGGGGCCCACAGCACACCTGGCCACGCTCAGGAGGACCGTGTGCCCTTAGGTCGGCCAGCCCACACACGTTGACGCATCAAAACGGACTCCCCACCCCACCCCGGGCACCACGCCCAGCTCCACCAGAGCAGAGCGCCTCTAGGGAGACAGCGGGAGGGGGAAGCAGGTACATAGGGAGGAACAGGAAACGAAGCCGACGGCCGCCGGCGCGACTGGCCCCGCCCACCAGGAGGGGGCCGGGGCCGGGGCCGAGCCAGGCCGGGCGGCCGCCTTCGGAACGGTTCTTTCGGGACCCGCCGAGGTGCCCGGCCCCCGCCGCCGCCCCGGCGAGCCGCGGGGGAGCCGCGCCGTGGCGCTCCCGGCCGGCAGCGAGCCGGCGGCCTCCGGCGGGAGGAGCCCCGCCCTCCGGCGGGGGCCGGGGCCCGGGCCGGGGCCGGGCGGCCGCCTTCGGGCCGGTTCTTCCGGGGTCCGCCGAGGTGCCCGGCCCCCGCCGCCGCCCCGGCGAGCCGCGGGGGAGCCGCGCCGTGGCGCTCCCGGCCGGCAGCGAGCCGGCGGCCTCCGGCGGGAGGAGCCCCGCCCTCCGGCGGGGTCCGGGGCCCGGGCCGGGGCCGGGCGGCCGCCTTCGGGCCGGTTCTTCCGGGGTCCGCCGAGGTGCCCGGCCCCCGCCGCCGCCCCGGCGAGCCGCGGGGGAGCCGCGCCGTGGCGCTCCCGGCCGGCAGCGAGCCGGCGGCCTCCGGCGGGAGGAGCCCCGCCCTCCGGCGGGGTCCGGGGCCCGGGCCGGGGCCGGGCGGCCGCCTTCGGGCCGGTTCTTCCGGGGTCCGCCGAGGTGCCCGGCCCCCGCCGCCGCCCCGGCGAGCCGCGGGGGAGCCGCGCCGTGGCGCTCCAGGCCGGCAGCGAGCCGGCGGCCTCCGGCGGGAGGAGCCCCGCCCTCCGGCGGGGTCCGGGGCCCGGGCCGGGGCCGGGCGGCCGCCTTCGGGCCGGTTCTTCCGGGGTCCGCCGAGGTGCCCGGCCCCCGCCGCCGCCCCGGCGAGCCGCGGGGGAGCCGCGCCGTGGCGCTCCCGGCCGGCAGCGAGCCGGCGGCCTCCGGCGGGAGGAGCCCCGCCCTCCGGCGGGGGCCGGGGCCCGGGCCGGGGCCGGGCGGCCGCCTTCGGGCCGGTTCTTCCGGGGTCCGCCGAGGTGCCCGGCCCCCGCCGCCGCCCCGGCGAGCCGCGGGGGAGCCGCGCCGTGGCGCTCCCGGCCGGCAGCGAGCCGGCGGCCTCCGGCGGGAGGAGCCCCGCCCGCCGGCGGGGTCCGGGGCCCGGGCCGGGGCCGGGCGGCCGCCTTCGGGCCGGTTCTTCCGGGGTCCGCCGAGGTGCCCGGCCCCCGCCGCCGCCCCGGCGAGCCGCGGGGGAGCCGCGCCGTGGCGCTCCCGGCCGGCAGCGAGCCGGCGGCCCTCGGCCCATGTTGACACGGAGAGGTAGGCAGACGCAGGGTCTATCAGACCCACTCACAGCCCCGCCGCCCCCCTCTCTTTTTGCCGCCGACGGCCACAGCTGCACGCACATAGACACAGACAGACACACACCGACACAGGCGACGCGCTCCCTCCCCCTCCCTCCCGTCGCCCTGTCTCTCGAGGCTTGGGGGCGCTCTTGCTCTCCACCATCAGCCTCCCTGGCGCCACCCTCAGACTTTTCCCGCCCCTGCCCAGGGTCCCATCAGCCAGTTCGGACGGCGGCGGCGGCGGCGGCGGCGGCGGCAGCAGCAGCAGCCGCAGCAGGGGGACGAGGACTTGGGTGCCGAGGCAGCCAGGGTGTTCGGCGAGCAGGCCAAAGTGGTGCAGAAGTAGGGCCAGCGACAGTCTGGAGGTGGTGGCGGGATGCTTGGCACTGTCTCTTTTTGAAGAAGCATCCTGTTCCGGTCGCTCTGAGCCTTTTGGTTCGATGGCGTTCCTTCCTGCCTACCCCCAGCCCCGGTCAAGGCTGCGGCAGGACGGAAGCGAGGCGGGCGGATGAGGGAGTGAGAGAGGCAGAAATCAAGGTGGGAGGCGAGGCAAGGGCACGGCAGGCTTTCGAGGGCCGGGAGCCGGGCTTAGAGAGCGGACGCTGCTGTCCGTTTGGGCACGGAGGTGGCGGGAACGCCGCTGGCTCCTAAAGACTCCCTCCTCCCCTCTCCGGCAGTGGCGGGGGGAGCGGGCTGCAGGCAGGGCGGCGGCAGGGCGGGCCGGAGCTGGGGAAGCGCGCGGCAGGGGGTGACGCTGACGGCCGCTCAGGTATGCAGCCGGCAGGGACGCCGCCCTCTGGGACCGACAGTCACTCGCCTTCACGCCCCAGCTTTTGGGGGGGGGGGGGGGGGGGAACCAGCGCGCGCGAGCGGCCGCGTGTGGCGGGTGCGCGCGTGCGCGTGCGGGGCGGCCGGACCTGCTCGCGGGCCCGGACTGGGTCCCGGGGCTGCGGGTCCCATCGACGAGACCTGGTCTCCCCAGCACCAGGAGGGGAGGCCGGCTCTACCCACCTTGGGGGGGCGGGGGGAGCGGGGGGAGGGGGAGGGGAGCGCTGGCGGCAGGCCTCGAGCTCCAGGAGGAGAAATCTACACAGGAAACAAATCTACGGGCCGCTCACGCGACTACAGTTCCAAGTGGGGCCTGGAACGAGAGCTCTGCCCGCCGCTACACGGCAAACCCATCGGGCCGGACGGGGAACACAGCTCTAGCCCGGGGCCAAACGGAAAAACCCCATCGGGCCGGACGGGGGAGGACAACAGGTCTAGCCCGGCGCCGGGCGCCGGGCTGGGCAGGGCCAGGCGAGGACAGCAAACAGCTCTACCCCGGCGCTAAACGCCAAGCCGGCAGGGCCGGACGGGGGCAGCAGGTCTAGCCCGGCGCTAGGCGTCGGGCTGGGGCCGCCTGACGGGGACAGCAGGTCTAGCCCGGGAGCCGGGCGCGGCGAGGACGGCGAACAGCTCTACCCCGGCGCCAACTGGTCGGGCCGGCGGGGCCGAGCGGCGAAGGCAACAGGTCTACCCCGGCGCCGGGAGCCGGGCCGGCGGGGCCGAGCGGCGAAGGCAACAGGTCTACCCCGGCGCCGGGCGCCGGGCCGGGGCGCCGGGCGCGCCGAGGACGGCGAACAGCTCTACCCCGGCGCCAACTGGTCGGGCCGGCGGGGCCGAGCGGCGAAGGCAACAGGTCTACCCCGGCGCCGGGAGCCGGGCCGGCGGGGCCGAGCGGCGAAGGCAACAGGTCTACCCCGGCGCCAACTGGTCGGGCCGGCGGGGCCGAGCGGCGAAGGCAACAGGTCTACCCCGGCGCCATCTCGTCGGGCCGGCGGGGCCGAGCGGCGAAGGCAACAGGTCTACCCCGGCGCCAACTGGTCGGGCCGGCGGGGCCGAGCGGCGAAGGCAACAGGTCTACCCCGGCGCCGGGAGCCGGGCCGGCGGGGCCGAGCGGCGAAGGCAACAGGTCTACCCCGGCGCCGGGCGCCGGGCCGGGGCGCCGGGCGCGGCGAGGACGGCGAACAGCTCTACCCCGGCGCCAACTGGTCGGGCCGGCGGGGCCGAGCGGCGAAGGCAACAGGTCTACCCCGGCGCCAACTGGTCGGGCCGGCGGGGCCGAGCGGCGAAGGCAACAGGTCTACCCCGGCGCCATCTCGTCGGGCCGGGCGCGGCGAGGACGGCGAAGGCAACAGGTGTACCCCGGCGCCAACTGGTCGGGCCGGCGGGGCCGAGCGGCGAAGGCAACAGGTCTACCCCGGCGCCAACTGGTCGGGCCGGCGGGGCCGAGCGGCGAAGGCAACAGGTCTACCCCGGCGCCAACTGGTCGGGCCGGCGGGGCCGAGCGGCGAAGGCAACAGGTCTACCCCGGCGCCGGGCGCCGGGCCGGGGCGC
>NW_028120549.1:52500-60000 GCF_965178545.1 Coloeus monedula
AAAGCCTCATCGATCGGCTGAGAAAAGAGGAGCGAAAGAAGGCCCCGCGGCCTCGGTCCTGGGACAACGGCAGCCCGAAGCGCGCACCCACCACCGGCCGAGCTCCGCCACGGTTCCAGGCGGGCAGCGGGCAGACGGACGCGGGGCTGCTTTTCCACGGGCGGGACACGTCCCCGAGAGGCCCTGCCCGCGGCTTGGCGCCAACGAGCCTCCCCGACGCACCCGAGGCCGCCGACGCCGGCGGGCCGACTTCGCAGCAGCTTTCGCATCGGTCACAGCGGAGAAGCGCGGGGAGGGTGCCGCCACCCGACCCCGGCTGCGGACGAACCGCTCCCTTCGTTAAGCGAGACAACATCGGGACGGGACCACCGGGGGAGGGAGGCGCCACGGCCAGGCCGCGCTCCCGCCGCCCCAGGGAACCTTGCCGAGCGTGCGAGAAAGTGCCACCGACCATGCCCACGGGCCACCGGCTTTCGCCCGCCTCGCGGCGATCGGCTTCCCCCCGGAAAAGCCGGGGGGAACGGCAAAGAAGCAGAAAAGAAAAAAAAAGGCACGACCGACAGCGCGTCACGTGACCCCGTGCTACCCACGGGGGCCGCGGGCCCGGGGGGCGAGGCCCGCGCCTCTCACTCCCCCCCAGCACACGCTCCCAAAAACGACCTCTCGAACGCTTCCTTCCTTCCTTCCCATTTTGCGTTCGTGGCCCGCGCGCCTTCGTGCCGCGCTTCCCCCGTCGTGCCGCGGCGGCTTAAGGCCGCAAGGTGGGGGGGAAAAAGAAAAAAAAAGAAGCGTAGGCCGGGGCGGGCACCCCCCACTGCAACCGCACAAGCCGGCACGCACGCCTGAAACCGTGGACCTTCTCACAACCCAGCCCGCCGGCAACCACTACAGCCGGGACAGGCCAGACACCACGGGCCGCCCCAGCGTCGCGGCTCAGCCAACGCCGGCCGAAAACAAGGAAGGGCGAGGCGCCGCCGCCTCGCCAGCAGCATTCTCCCAGGGCTCTCTGTCGGGCTTCCGGTCCACTCTCGGCAGGCCGGCCACCGCAGGCCGGCCGCCGCCCCTGAGACATTCCCACCCGCTACGCGGGTTCCCCGGCTTAGGGCCGAGGAGGGGGGACAACTTCAACAACACAGCCGGCAAGGGGCGAGGCGCCGCCGCCCCGCCCCGCAGCAACATCGGGCGACTCCCGTCACCGAGCCCCTCGGCCAACCGGGCGAGGCCGAGGCAAGGCCGCGCGCCCCACCGAGCGTCCCCGTGGCACCACCGACACACCAAGCACAGGTCGGGAGCCGGGAACGGGGCGCCGCCACCTCGGCCAACTGGGCCCGTCATCCTCGGAGCTCTCAGGGAAGGGCCGGGGAAAGCCCTGTCGGACCTCCGCGAAACGGAGCACCCCCGGCCGCGGCCGCCCCACCGGCTGCCAGCCACCGCACTGGACTGACAGCCGAAAACCGAGCCCGCCCAGCGGGCGCCGGCTTAAGGCCGGGCAGGAAAGGAACGAGGCGCCGCCGCCTCGGCCACCACCGGATTTTCCCTGCGGCCCCCTCTGCGCAGAGTCGGCAGCCGCCAGGGTCGGAGGGGGGACACACTCACGGCTCTCTCCACCCCACCTAGGCTGCCAAGCAGCTCGCGGTTTTTCGGCCTTGCCCGTCACGGGGGCGGTGAAACCCGGATAAAGCCACACGACTCGTATCCGGCTCGTTCGACACTCTTCGTTCATGGCAGCCGCACGCGCGGCCGCCGCTCTCGGCCTTCGACACAGGCACCGCCAGCCTGCGGGGACACGGCCCATCACCCGCTCCCATAATACGGACAGGCGAGTCCGAGGCCCCGGACGCCTCCAAGAGAACCAATCGTACTTGACCGGGGCGGTGCGCCGGCGCACGCCGCCTCCTACCATGACGCAACTGGAGGCAGCCAAAAACAGCGACCCCTTGGTGAACTTCCAGGACGGGTGGGGCAACACGTCTACCCGGCCCCTGCCGAACTTTGCCCAAGTCCCGCCGGAGCCGGGTAGACCTGTTCGCCCCGCGACCGGGCGACGCCGCGGCGGCCACGCCGGCGGCCTCGGGGCGCGGCTGGCCGCCGCGGCCGGGCCCGGATCCGGGTAGACCTGTCCTCCCGGGGCCGCCCCGGCGCCGGGTAGACCTGTTCGCCCCGCGACCGGGCGACGCCGCGGCGGCCACGCCGGCGGCCTCGGGGCGCGGCCGGCCGCCGCGGCCGGGCCCGGATCCGGGTAGACCTGTCCTCCCGGGGCCGCCCCGGCGCCGGGTAGACCTGTTCGCCCCGCGACCGGGCGACGCCGCGGCGGCCTCGCCGGCGGCCTCGGGGCGCGGCTGGCCGCCGCGGCCGGGCCCGGATCCGGGTAGACCTGTCCTCCCGGGGCCGCCCCGGCGCCGGGTAGACCTGTTCGCCCCGCGACCGGGCGACGCCGCGGCGGCCACGCCGGCGGCCTCGGGGCGCGGCCGGCCGCCGCGGCCGGGCCCGGATCCGGGTAGACCTGTCCTCCCGGGGCCGCCCCGGCGCCGGGTAGACCTGTTCGCCCCGCGACCGGGCGACGCCGCGGCGGCCTCGCCGGCGGCCTCGGGGCGCGGCCGGCCGCCGCGGCCGGGCCCGGATCCGGGTAGACCTGTCCTCCCGGGGCCGCCCCGGCGCCGGGTAGACCTGTTCGCCCCGCGACCGGGCGACGCCGCGGCGGCCTCGCCGGCGGCCTCGGGGCGCGGCTGGCCGCCGCGGCCGGGCCCGGATCCGGGTAGACCTGTCCTCCCGGGGCCGCCCCGGCGCCGGGTAGACCTGTTCGCCCCGCGACCGGGCGACGCCGCGGCGGCCACGCCGGCGGCCTCGGGGCGCGGCCGGCCGCCGCGGCCGGGCCCGGATCCGGGTAGACCTGTCCTCCCGGGGCCGCCCCGGCGCCGGGTAGACCTGTTCGCCCCGCGACCGGGCGACGCCGCGGCGGCCTCGCCGGCGGCCTCGGGGCGCGGCTGGCCGCCGCGGCCGGGCCCGGATCCGGGTAGACCTGTCCTCCCGGGGCCGCCCCGGCGTCGGGTAGACCTGTTCGCCCCGCGACCGGGCGACGCCGCGGCGGCCACGCCGGCGGCCTCGGGGCGCGGCTGGCCGCCGCGGCCGGGCCCGGATCCGGGTAGACCTGTCCTCCCGGGGCCGCCCCGGCGCCGGGTAGACCTGTTCGCCCCGCGACCGGGCGACGCCGCGGCGGCCTCGCCGGCGGCCTCGGGGCGCGGCTGGCCGCCGCGGCCGGGCCCGGATCCGGGTAGACCTGTCCTCCCGGGGCCGCCCCGGCGCCGGGTAGACCTGTTCGCCCCGCGACCGGGCGACGCCGCGGCGGCCACGCCGGCGGCCTCGGGGCGCGGCCGGCCGCCGCGGCCGGGCCCGGATCCGGGTAGACCTGTCCTCCCGGGGCCGCCCCGGCGCCGGGTAGACCTGTTCGCCCCGCGACCGGGCGACGCCGCGGCGGCCTCGCCGGCGGCCTCGGGGCGCGGCTGGCCGCCGCGGCCGGGCCCGGATCCGGGTAGACCTGTCCTCCCGGGGCCGCCCCGGCGTCGGGTAGACCTGTTCGCCCCGCGACCGGGCGACGCCGCGGCGGCCACGCCGGCGGCCTCGGGGCGCGGCTGGCCGCCGCGGCCGGGCCCGGATCCGGGTAGACCTGTCCTCCCGGGGCCGCCCCGGCGCCGGGTAGACCTGTTCGCCCCGCGACCGGGCGACGCCGCGGCGGCCTCGCCGGCGGCCTCGGGGCGCGGCTGGCCGCCGCGGCCGGGCCCGGATCCGGGTAGACCTGTCCTCCCGGGGCCGCCCCGGCGCCGGGTAGACCTGTTCGCCCCGCGACCGGGCGACGCCGCGGCGGCCACGCCGGCGGCCTCGGGGCGCGGCTGGCCGCCGCGGCCGGGCCCGGATCCGGGTAGACCTGTCCTCCCGGGGCCGCCCCGGCGTCGGGTAGACCTGTTCGCCCCGCGACCGGGCGACGCCGCGGCGGCCACGCCGGCGGCCTCGGGGCGCGGCTGGCCGCCGCGGCCGGGCCCCCGATCCGCGTATACTTGTTCGCCCTCTGGCCGGATGCCGCCGGGACGGTACGCTGACGGCTCCGGCAACAGCTGGTGGGCGCGGCCGACCCCGGAGTCAAGGCATCTTCCTGCCCTCCCAGAGCCGGGGGAACCCCACAGCCCCGGAACGCCCCGGAACCCGATGGCTCTAGCAGCCCTGGCCCGCCGGAGAACCCGGGTCAAGACCAATAAATATTTTCGACGAAAATCAACCTTTAGTTTTTGAACGAGTACATCTTTCTTCTGCTAGGAACAAGAAAGTTTCCTGGGGGGAAAAAAATTTCTTTGCACATTTTATTTCGTTTTCTTGGGGGCCCACAGCACACCTGGCCACGCTCAGGAGGACCGTGTGCCCTTAGGTCGGCCAGCCCACACACGTTGACGCATCAAAACGGACTCCCCACCCCACCCCGGGCACCACGCCCAGCTCCACCAGAGCAGAGCGCCTCTAGGGAGACAGCGGGAGGGGGAAGCAGGTACATAGGGAGGAACAGGAAACGAAGCCGACGGCCGCCGGCGCGACTGGCCCCGCCCACCAGGAGGGGGCCGGGGCCGGGGCCGAGCCAGGCCGGGCGGCCGCCTTCGGAACGGTTCTTTCGGGACCCGCCGAGGTGCCCGGCCCCCGCCGCCGCCCCGGCGAGCCGCGGGGGAGCCGCGCCGTGGCGCTCCCGGCCGGCAGCGAGCCGGCGGCCTCCGGCGGGAGGAGCCCCGCCCTCCGGCGGGGTCCGGGGCCCGGGCCGGGGCCGGGCGGCCGCCTTCGGGCCGGTTCTTCCGGGGTCCGCCGAGGTGCCCGGCCCCCGCCGCCGCCCCGGCGAGCCGCGGGGGAGCCGCGCCGTGGCGCTCCCGGCCGGCAGCGAGCCGGCGGCCTCCGGCGGGAGGAGCCCCGCCCTCCGGCGGGGTCCGGGGCCCGGGCCGGGGCCGGGCGGCCGCCTTCGGGCCGGTTCTTCCGGGGTCCGCCGAGGTGCCCGGCCCCCGCCGCCGCCCCGGCGAGCCGCGGGGGAGCCGCGCCGTGGCGCTCCAGGCCGGCAGCGAGCCGGCGGCCTCCGGCGGGAGGAGCCCCGCCCTCCGGCGGGGTCCGGGGCCCGGGCCGGGGCCGGGCGGCCGCCTTCGGGCCGGTTCTTCCGGGGTCCGCCGAGGTGCCCGGCCCCCGCCGCCGCCCCGGCGAGCCGCGGGGGAGCCGCGCCGTGGCGCTCCCGGCCGGCAGCGAGCCGGCGGCCTCCGGCGGGAGGAGCCCCGCCCTCCGGCGGGGGCCGGGGCCCGGGCCGGGGCCGGGCGGCCGCCTTCGGGCCGGTTCTTCCGGGGTCCGCCGAGGTGCCCGGCCCCCGCCGCCGCCCCGGCGAGCCGCGGGGGAGCCGCGCCGTGGCGCTCCCGGCCGGCAGCGAGCCGGCGGCCTCCGGCGGGAGGAGCCCCGCCCTCCGGCGGGGGCCGGGGCCCGGGCCGGGGCCGGGCGGCCGCCTTCGGGCCGGTTCTTCCGGGGTCCGCCGAGGTGCCCGGCCCCCGCCGCCGCCCCGGCGAGCCGCGGGGGAGCCGCGCCGTGGCGCTCCCGGCCGGCAGCGAGCCGGCGGCCTCCGGCGGGAGGAGCCCCGCCCGCCGGCGGGGTCCGGGGCCCGGGCCGGGGCCGGGCGGCCGCCTTCGGGCCGGTTCTTCCGGGGTCCGCCGAGGTGCCCGGCCCCCGCCGCCGCCCCGGCGAGCCGCGGGGGAGCCGCGCCGTGGCGCTCCCGGCCGGCAGCGAGCCGGCGGCCCTCGGCCCATGTTGACACGGAGAGGTAGGCAGACGCAGGGTCTATCAGACCCACTCACAGCCCCGCCGCCCCCCTCTCTTTTTGCCGCCGACGGCCACAGCTGCACGCACATAGACACAGACAGACACACACCGACACAGGCGACGCGCTCCCTCCCCCTCCCTCCCGTCGCCCTGTCTCTCGAGGCTTGGGGGCGCTCTTGCTCTCCACCATCAGCCTCCCTGGCGCCACCCTCAGACTTTTCCCGCCCCTGCCCAGGGTCCCATCAGCCAGTTCGGACGGCGGCGGCGGCGGCGGCGGCGGCGGCAGCAGCAGCAGCCGCAGCAGGGGGACGAGGACTTGGGTGCCGAGGCAGCCAGGGTGTTCGGCGAGCAGGCCAAAGTGGTGCAGAAGTAGGGCCAGCGACAGTCTGGAGGTGGTGGCGGGATGCTTGGCACTGTCTCTTTTTGAAGAAGCATCCTGTTCCGGTCGCTCTGAGCCTTTTGGTTCGATGGCGTTCCTTCCTGCCTACCCCCAGCCCCGGTCAAGGCTGCGGCAGGACGGAAGCGAGGCGGGCGGATGAGGGAGTGAGAGAGGCAGAAATCAAGGTGGGAGGCGAGGCAAGGGCACGGCAGGCTTTCGAGGGCCGGGAGCCGGGCTTAGAGAGCGGACGCTGCTGTCCGTTTGGGCACGGAGGTGGCGGGAACGCCGCTGGCTCCTAAAGACTCCCTCCTCCCCTCTCCGGCAGTGGCGGGGGGAGCGGGCTGCAGGCAGGGCGGCGGCAGGGCGGGCCGGAGCTGGGGAAGCGCGCGGCAGGGGGTGACGCTGACGGCCGCTCAGGTATGCAGCCGGCAGGGACGCCGCCCTCTGGGACCGACAGTCACTCGCCTTCACGCCCCAGCTTTTGGGGGGGGGGGGGGGGGGGAACCAGCGCGCGCGAGCGGCCGCGTGTGGCGGGTGCGCGCGTGCGCGTGCGGGGCGGCCGGACCTGCTCGCGGGCCCGGACTGGGTCCCGGGGCTGCGGGTCCCATCGACGAGACCTGGTCTCCCCAGCACCAGGAGGGGAGGCCGGCTCTACCCACCTTGGGGGGGCGGGGGGAGCGGGGGGAGGGGGAGGGGAGCGCTGGCGGCAGGCCTCGAGCTCCAGGAGGAGAAATCTACACAGGAAACAAATCTACGGGCCGCTCACGCGACTACAGTTCCAAGTGGGGCCTGGAACGAGAGCTCTGCCCGCCGCTACACGGCAAACCCATCGGGCCGGACGGGGAACACAGCTCTAGCCCGGGGCCAAACGGAAAAACCCCATCGGGCCGGACGGGGGAGGACAACAGGTCTAGCCCGGCGCCGGGCGCCGGGCTGGGCAGGGCCAGGCGAGGACAGCAAACAGCTCTACCCCGGCGCTAAACGCCAAGCCGGCAGGGCCGGACGGGGGCAGCAGGTCTAGCCCGGCGCTAGGCGTCGGGCTGGGGCCGCCTGACGGGGACAGCAGGTCTAGCCCGGGAGCCGGGCGCGGCGAGGACGGCGAACAGCTCTACCCCGGCGCCAACTGGTCGGGCCGGCGGGGCCGAGCGGCGAAGGCAACAGGTCTACCCCGGCGCCGGGAGCCGGGCCGGCGGGGCCGAGCGGCGAAGGCAACAGGTCTACCCCGGCGCCGGGCGCCGGGCCGGGGCGCCGGGCGCGCCGAGGACGGCGAACAGCTCTACCCCGGCGCCAACTGGTCG
>NW_028120549.1:72500-80000 GCF_965178545.1 Coloeus monedula
AAGTCACGCGCAGCACGCGGGACGGGGTGCTCGGCTGGGGCTGACCCGCCCCCGAGGCCGGCCCCGCCCGCCGACCGGTCGCGGGCGACCGGCCGCCGGCGAGGTCGAGCCGCCGAAGGGACTCGCCCGGAGCGAAATCCCCCCCGACACGGCCTCCCCCCCACCGGGCCAACGCGGAAAAAAAGAAAAAAAGCACCGGATGTGCTAGAGGAGACAGCGACCCGACGAGGCGGGCGCGGCCCGGACACCGAGGCCCCTCGGCCGGGGCGGCTCGCTCTGCAGCAGGCGGCGACGCGGCAAACGAGCGCCGTGCGGTACACGCGCGCGGTGGGCTCTTTTCCCCCAACCGTGCCACCACACAAGCGGGGTTTTTTTCCTTTCCCCCTTTCTCTCTGGGACTCGCTCTCTCTCGGGGGCTCACAGCTCGAGCCGCACCGCCGCCCAAGCGCTGCTCGCGGCCGGCACCCACGGGCACAACCCGGGCCGGGGCCAGCACCAGCGACCTCGCGTGGTTTGAAGGACACCTGAGGGCTCGCGGGGCCACGCGGCCGTCACACAGCCCGGGACGGTAAAGACGCCCTCCCGGCAGCGGGAGCGGCGACACCTCGCCTGCGACGGGAAGCGAATTGGAAAGGAGACCGCCCTGCCCGAGCACCGGACACCGCCGTGGCTTCCCCATTACAGAGAGCCCCGGAAGAGCCGGCCCGCCGGGGGCCCTTTCCGACGCGACCCGAAAAGCCTCATCGATCGGCTGAGAAAAGAGGAGCGAAAGAAGGCCCCGCGGCCTCGGTCCTGGGACAACGGCAGCCCGAAGCGCGCACCCACCACCGGCCGAGCTCCGCCACGGTTCCAGGCGGGCAGCGGGCAGACGGACGCGGGGCTGCTTTTCCACGGGCGGGACACGTCCCCGAGAGGCCCTGCCCGCGGCTTGGCGCCAACGAGCCTCCCCGACGCACCCGAGGCCGCCGACGCCGGCGGGCCGACTTCGCAGCAGCTTTCGCATCGGTCACAGCGGAGAAGCGCGGGGAGGGTGCCGCCACCCGACCCCGGCTGCGGACGAACCGCTCCCTTCGTTAAGCGAGACAACATCGGGACGGGACCACCGGGGGAGGGAGGCGCCACGGCCAGGCCGCGCTCCCGCCGCCCCAGGGAACCTTGCCGAGCGTGCGAGAAAGTGCCACCGACCATGCCCACGGGCCACCGGCTTTCGCCCGCCTCGCGGCGATCGGCTTCCCCCCGGAAAAGCCGGGGGGAACGGCAAAGAAGCAGAAAAGAAAAAAAAAGGCACGACCGACAGCGCGTCACGTGACCCCGTGCTACCCACGGGGGCCGCGGGCCCGGGGGGCGAGGCCCGCGCCTCTCACTCCCCCCCAGCACACGCTCCCAAAACGACCTCTCGAACGCTTCCTTCCTTCCTTCCTTCCCATTTTGCGTTCGTGGCCCGCGCGCCTTCGTGCCGCGCTTCCCCCGTCGTGCCGCGGCGGCTTAAGGCCGCAAGGTGGGGGGGGAAAAAGAAAAAAAAAGAAGCGTAGGCCGGGGCGGGCACCCCCCACTGCAACCGCACAAGCCGGCACGCACGCCTGAAACCGTGGACCTTCTCACAACCCAGCCCCGCCGGCAACCACTACAGCCGGGACAGGCCAGACACCACGGGCCGCCCCAGCGTCGCGGCTCAGCCAACGCCGGCCGAAAACAAGGAAGGGCGAGGCGCCGCCGCCTCGCCAGCAGCATTCTCCCAGGGCTCTCTGTCGGGCTTCCGGTCCACTCTCGGCAGGCCGGCCACCGCAGGCCGGCCGCCGCCCCTGAGACATTCCCACCCGCTACGCGGGTTCCCCGGCTTAGGGCCGAGGAGGGGGGACAACTTCAACAACACAGCCGGCAAGGGGCGAGGCGCCGCCGCCCCGCCCCGCAGCAACATCGGGCGACTCCCGTCACCGAGCCCCTCGGCCAACCGGGCGAGGCCGAGGCAAGGCCGCGCGCCCCACCGAGCGTCCCCGTGGCACCACCGACACACCAAGCACAGGTCGGGAGCCGGGAACGGGGCGCCGCCACCTCGGCCAACTGGGCCCGTCATCCTCGGAGCTCTCAGGGAAGGGCCGGGGAAAGCCCTGTCGGACCTCCGCGAAACGGAGCACCCCCGGCCGCGGCCGCCCCACCGGCTGCCAGCCACCGCACTGGACTGACAGCCGAAAACCGAGCCCGCCCAGCGGGCGCCGGCTTAAGGCCGGGCAGGAAAGGAACGAGGCGCCGCCGCCTCGGCCACCACCGGATTTTCCCTGCGGCCCCCTCTGCGCAGAGTCGGCAGCCGCCAGGGTCGGAGGGGGGACACACTCACGGCTCTCTCCACCCCACCTAGGCTGCCAAGCAGCTCGCGGTTTTTCGGCCTTGCCCGTCACGGGGGCGGTGAAACCCGGATAAAGCCACGCGACTCGCATCCGGCTCGTTCGACACTCTTTGTTCGTGGCAGCCGCACGCGCGGCCGCCGCTCTCGGCCTTCGACACAGGCACCGCCAGCCTGCGGGGACACGGCCCATCACCCGCTCCCATAATACGGACAGGCGAGTCCGAGGCCCCGGACGCCTCCAAGAGAACCAATCGTACTTGACCGGGGCGGTGCGCCGGCGCACGCCGCCTCCTACCATGACGCAACTGGAGGCAGCCAAAAACAGCGACCCCTTGGTGAACTTCCAGGACGGGTGGGGCAACACGTCTACCCGGCCCCTGCCGAACTTTGCCCAAGTCCCGCCGGAGCAGGGTAGACCTGTTCGCCCCGCGACCGGGCGACGCCGCGGCGGCCACGCCGGCGGCCTCGGGGCGCGGCCGGCCGCCGCGGCCGGGCCCGGATCCGGGTAGACCTGTCCTCCCGGGGCCGCCCCGGCGCCGGGTAGACCTGTTCGCCCCGCGACCGGGCGACGCCGCGGCGGCCACGCCGGCGGCCTCGGGGCGCGGCCGGCCGCCGCGGCCGGGCCCGGATCCGGGTAGACCTGTCCTCCCGGGGCCGCCCCGGCGCCGGGTAGACCTGTTCGCCCCGCGACCGGGCGACGCCGCGGCGGCCACGCCGGCGGCCTCGGGGCGCGGCTGGCCGCCGCGGCCGGGCCCGGATCCGGGTAGACCTGTCCTCCCGGGGCCGCCCCGGCGCCGGGTAGACCTGTTCGCCCCGCGACCGGGCGACGCCGCGGCGGCCTCGCCGGCGGCCTCGGGGCGCGGCTGGCCGCCGCGGCCGGGCCCGGATCCGGGTAGACCTGTCCTCCCGGGGCCGCCCCGGCGCCGGGTAGACCTGTTCGCCCCGCGACCGGGCGACGCCGCGGCGGCCTCGCCGGCGGCCTCGGGGCGCGGCTGGCCGCCGCGGCCGGGCCCGGATCCGGGTAGACCTGTCCTCCCGGGGCCGCCCCGGCGCCGGGTAGACCTGTTCGCCCCGCGACCGGGCGACGCCGCGGCGGCCACGCCGGCGGCCTCGGGGCGCGGCTGGCCGCCGCGGCCGGGCCCGGATCCGGGTAGACCTGTCCTCCCGGGGCCGCCCCGGCGCCGGGTAGACCTGTTCGCCCCGCGACCGGGCGACGCCGCGGCGGCCACGCCGGCGGCCTCGGGGCGCGGCTGGCCGCCGCGGCCGGGCCCGGATCCGGGTAGACCTGTCCTCCCGGGGCCGCCCCGGCGCCGGGTAGACCTGTTCGCCCCGCGACCGGGCGACGCCGCGGCGGCCACGCCGGCGGCCTCGGGGCGCGGCTGGCCGCCGCGGCCGGGCCCCCGATCCGCGTATACTTGTTCGCCCTCTGGCCGGATGCCGCCGGGACGGTACGCTGACGGCTCCGGCAACAGCTGGTGGGCGCGGCCGACCCCGGAGTCAAGGCATCTTCCTGCCCTCCCAGAGCCGGGGGAACCCCACAGCCCCGGAACGCCCCGGAACCCGATGGCTCTAGCAGCCCTGGCCCGCCGGAGAACCCGGGTCAAGACCAATAAATATTTTCGACGAAAATCAGCCTTTAGTTTTTGAACGAGTACATCTTTCTTCTGCTAGGAACAAGAAAGTTTCCTGGGGGGAAAAAAATTTCTTTGCACATTTTATTTCGTTTTCTTGGGGGCCCACAGCACACCTGGCCACGCTCAGGAGGACCGTGTGCCCTTAGGTCGGCCAGCCCACACACGTTGACGCATCAAAACGGACTCCCCACCCCACCCCGGGCACCACGCCCAGCTCCACCAGAGCAGAGCGCCTCTAGGGAGACAGCGGGAGGGGGAAGCAGGTACATAGGGAGGAACAGGAAACGAAGCCGACGGCCGCCGGCGCGACTGGCCCCGCCCACCAGGAGGGGGCCGGGGCCGGGGCCGAGCCAGGCCGGGCGGCCGCCTTCGGAACGGTTCTTTCGGGACCCGCCGAGGTGCCCGGCCCCCGCCGCCGCCCCGGCGAGCCGCGGGGGAGCCGCGCCGTGGCGCTCCAGGCCGGCAGCGAGCCGGCGGCCTCCGGCGGGAGGAGCCCCGCCCGCCGGCGGGGTCCGGGGCCCGGGCCGGGGCCGGGCGGCCGCCTTCGGGCCGGTTCTTCCGGGGTCCGCCGAGGTGCCCGGCCCCCGCCGCCGCCCCGGCGAGCCGCGGGGGAGCCGCGCCGTGGCGCTCCCGGCCGGCAGCGAGCCGGCGGCCTCCGGCGGGAGGAGCCCCGCCCTCCGGCGGGGGCCGGGGCCCGGGCCGGGGCCGGGCGGCCGCCTTCGGGCCGGTTCTTCCGGGGTCCGCCGAGGTGCCCGGCCCCCGCCGCCGCCCCGGCGAGCCGCGGGGGAGCCGCGCCGTGGCGCTCCCGGCCGGCAGCGAGCCGGCGGCCTCCGGCGGGAGGAGCCCCGCCCTCCGGCGGGGGCCGGGGCCCGGGCCGGGGCCGGGCGGCCGCCTTCGGGCCGGTTCTTCCGGGGTCCGCCGAGGTGCCCGGCCCCCGCCGCCGCCCCGGCGAGCCGCGGGGGAGCCGCGCCGTGGCGCTCCCGGCCGGCAGCGAGCCGGCGGCCTCCGGCGGGAGGAGCCCCGCCCGCCGGCGGGGGCCGGGGCCCGGGCCGGGGCCGGGCGGCCGCCTTCGGGCCGGTTCTTCCGGGGTCCGCCGAGGTGCCCGGCCCCCGCCGCCGCCCCGGCGAGCCGCGGGGGAGCCGCGCCGTGGCGCTCCAGGCCGGCAGCGAGCCGGCGGCCTCCGGCGGGAGGAGCCCCGCCCTCCGGCGGGGTCCGGGGCCCGGGCCGGGGCCGGGCGGCCGCCTTCGGGCCGGTTCTTCCGGGGTCCGCCGAGGTGCCCGGCCCCCGCCGCCGCCCCGGCGAGCCGCGGGGGAGCCGCGCCGTGGCGCTCCCGGCCGGCAGCGAGCCGGCGGCCTCCGGCGGGAGGAGCCCCGCCCTCCGGCGTGGTCCGGGGCCCGGGCCGGGGCCGGGCGGCCGCCTTCGGGCCGGTTCTTCCGGGGTCCGCCGAGGTGCCCGGCCCCCGCCGCCGCCCCGGCGAGCCGCGGGGGAGCCGCGCCGTGGCGCTCCCGGCCGGCAGCGAGCCGGCGGCCTCCGGCGGGAGGAGCCCCGCCCTCCGGCGGGGTCCGGGGCCCGGGCCGGGGCCGGGCGGCCGCCTTCGGGCCGGTTCTTCCGGGGTCCGCCGAGGTGCCCGGCCCCCGCCGCCGCCCCGGCGAGCCGCGGGGGAGCCGCGCCGTGGCGCTCCCGGCCGGCAGCGAGCCGGCGGCCTCCGGCGGGAGGAGCCCCGCCCGCCGGCGGGGGCCGGGACCCGGGCCGGGGCCGGGCGGCCGCCTTCGGGCCGGTTCTTCCGGGGTCCGCCGAGGTGCCCGGCCCCCGCCGCCGCCCCGGCGAGCCGCGGGGGAGCCGCGCCGTGGCGCTCCCGGCCGGCAGCGAGCCGGCGGCCTCCGGCGGGAGGAGCCCCGCCCTCCGGCGTGGTCCGGGGCCCGGGCCGGGGCCGGGCGGCCGCCTTCGGGCCGGTTCTTCCGGGGTCCGCCGAGGTGCCCGGCCCCCGCCGCCGCCCCGGCGAGCCGCGGGGGAGCCGCGCCGTGGCGCTCCCGGCCGGCAGCGAGCCGGCGGCCCTCGGCCCATGTTGACACGGAGAGGTAGGCAGACGCAGGGTCTATCAGACCCACTCACAGCCCCGCCGCCCCCCTCTCTTTTTGCCGCCGACGGCCACAGCTGCACGCACATAGACACAGACAGACACACACCGACACAGGCGACGCGCTCCCTCCCCCTCCCTCCCGTCGCCCTGTCTCTCGAGGCTTGGGGGCGCTCTTGCTCTCCACCATCAGCCTCCCTGGCGCCACCCTCAGACTTTTCCCGCCCCTGCCCAGGGTCCCATCAGCCAGTTCGGACGGCGGCGGCGGCGGCGGCGGCGGCGGCAGCAGCAGCAGCAGCAGCAGGGGGACGAGGACTTGGGTGCCGAGGCAGCCAGGGTGTTCGGCGAGCAGGCCAAAGTGGTGCAGAAGTAGGGCCAGCGACAGTCTGGAGGTGGTGGCGGGATGCTTGGCACTGTCTCTTTTTGAAGAAGCATCCTGTTCCGGTCGCTCTGAGCCTTTTGGTTCGATGGCGTTCCTTCCTGCCTACCCCCAGCCCCGGTCAAGGCTGCGGCAGGACGGAAGCGAGGCGGGCGGATGAGGGAGTGAGAGAGGCAGAAATCAAGGTGGGAGGCGAGGCAAGGGCACGGCAGGCTTTCGAGGGCCGGGAGCCGGGCTTAGAGAGCGGACGCTGCTGTCCGTTTGGGCACGGAGGTGGCGGGAACGCCGCTGGCTCCTAAAGACTCCCTCCTCCCCTCTCCGGCAGTGGCGGGGGGAGCGGGCTGCAGGCAGGGCGGCGGCAGGGCGGGCCGGAGCTGGGGAAGCGCGCGGCAGGGGGTGACGCTGACGGCCGCTCAGGTATGCAGCCGGCAGGGACGCCGCCCTCTGGGACCGACAGTCACTCGCCTTCACGCCCCAGCTTTTGGGGGGGGGGGGGGGGGGGGAACCAGCGCGCGCGAGCGGCCGCGTGTGGCGGGTGCGCGCGTGCGCGTGCGGGGCGGCCGGACCTGCTCGCGGGCCCGGACTGGGTCCCGGGGCTGCGGGTCCCATCGACGAGACCTGGTCTCCCCAGCACCAGGAGGGGAGGCCGGCTCTACCCACCTTGGGGGGGCGGGGGAGCGGGGGGAGGGGGAGGGGAGCGCTGGCGGCAGGCCTCGAGCTCCAGGAGGAGAAATCTACACAGGAAACAAATCTACGGGCCGCTCACGCGACTACAGTTCCAAGTGGGGCCTGGAACGAGAGCTCTGCCCGCCGCTACACGGCAAACCCATCGGGCCGGACGGGGAACACAGCTCTAGCCCGGGGCCAAACGGAAAAACCCCATCGGGCCGGACGGGGGAGGACAACAGGTCTAGCCCGGCGCCGGGCGCCGGGCTGGGCAGGGCCAGGCGAGGACAGCAAACAGCTCTACCCCGGCGCTAAACGCCAAGCCGGCAGGGCCGGACGGGGGCAGCAGGTCTAGCCCGGCGCTAGGCGTCGGGCTGGGGCCGCCTGACGGGGACAGCAG
>NW_028120549.1:92500-100000 GCF_965178545.1 Coloeus monedula
TTCCACGGGCGGGACACGTCCCCGAGAGGCCCTGCCCGCGGCTTGGCGCCAACGAGCCTCCCCGACGCACCCGAGGCCGCCGACGCCGGCGGGCCGACTTCGCAGCAGCTTTCGCATCGGTCACAGCGGAGAAGCGCGGGGAGGGTGCCGCCACCCGACCCCGGCTGCGGACGAACCGCTCCCTTCGTTAAGCGAGACAACATCGGGACGGGACCACCGGGGGAGGGAGGCGCCACGGCCAGGCCGCGCTCCCGCCGCCCCAGGGAACCTTGCCGAGCGTGCGAGAAAGTGCCACCGACCATGCCCACGGGCCACCGGCTTTCGCCCGCCTCGCGGCGATCGGCTTCCCCCCGGAAAAGCCGGGGGGAACGGCAAAGAAGCAGAAAAGAAAAAAAAAGGCACGACCGACAGCGCGTCACGTGACCCCGTGCTACCCACGGGGGCCGCGGGCCCGGGGGGCGAGGCCCGCGCCTCTCACTCCCCCCCAGCACACGCTCCCAAAACGACCTCTCGAACGCTTCCTTCCTTCCTTCCTTCCCATTTTGCGTTCGTGGCCCGCGCGCCTTCGTGCCGCGCTTCCCCCGTCGTGCCGCGGCGGCTTAAGGCCGCAAGGTGGGGGGGGAAAAAGAAAAAAAAAGAAGCGTAGGCCGGGGCGGGCACCCCCCACTGCAACCGCACAAGCCGGCACGCACGCCTGAAACCGTGGACCTTCTCACAACCCAGCCCCGCCGGCAACCACTACAGCCGGGACAGGCCAGACACCACGGGCCGCCCCAGCGTCGCGGCTCAGCCAACGCCGGCCGAAAACAAGGAAGGGCGAGGCGCCGCCGCCTCGCCAGCAGCATTCTCCCAGGGCTCTCTGTCGGGCTTCCGGTCCACTCTCGGCAGGCCGGCCACCGCAGGCCGGCCGCCGCCCCTGAGACATTCCCACCCGCTACGCGGGTTCCCCGGCTTAGGGCCGAGGAGGGGGGACAACTTCAACAACACAGCCGGCAAGGGGCGAGGCGCCGCCGCCCCGCCCCGCAGCAACATCGGGCGACTCCCGTCACCGAGCCCCTCGGCCAACCGGGCGAGGCCGAGGCAAGGCCGCGCGCCCCACCGAGCGTCCCCGTGGCACCACCGACACACCAAGCACAGGTCGGGAGCCGGGAACGGGGCGCCGCCACCTCGGCCAACTGGGCCCGTCATCCTCGGAGCTCTCAGGGAAGGGCCGGGGAAAGCCCTGTCGGACCTCCGCGAAACGGAGCACCCCCGGCCGCGGCCGCCCCACCGGCTGCCAGCCACCGCACTGGACTGACAGCCGAAAACCGAGCCCGCCCAGCGGGCGCCGGCTTAAGGCCGGGCAGGAAAGGAACGAGGCGCCGCCGCCTCGGCCACCACCGGATTTTCCCTGCGGCCCCCTCTGCGCAGAGTCGGCAGCCGCCAGGGTCGGAGGGGGGACACACTCACGGCTCTCTCCACCCCACCTAGGCTGCCAAGCAGCTCGCGGTTTTTCGGCCTTGCCCGTCACGGGGGCGGTGAAACCCGGATAAAGCCACGCGACTCGCATCCGGCTCGTTCGACACTCTTTGTTCGTGGCAGCCGCACGCGCGGCCGCCGCTCTCGGCCTTCGACACAGGCACCGCCAGCCTGCGGGGACACGGCCCATCACCCGCTCCCATAATACGGACAGGCGAGTCCGAGGCCCCGGACGCCTCCAAGAGAACCAATCGTACTTGACCGGGGCGGTGCGCCGGCGCACGCCGCCTCCTACCATGACGCAACTGGAGGCAGCCAAAAACAGCGACCCCTTGGTGAACTTCCAGGACGGGTGGGGCAACACGTCTACCCGGCCCCTGCCGAACTTTGCCCAAGTCCCGCCGGAGCAGGGTAGACCTGTTCGCCCCGCGACCGGGCGACGCCGCGGCGGCCACGCCGGCGGCCTCGGGGCGCGGCCGGCCGCCGCGGCCGGGCCCGGATCCGGGTAGACCTGTCCTCCCGGGGCCGCCCCGGCGCCGGGTAGACCTGTTCGCCCCGCGACCGGGCGACGCCGCGGCGGCCACGCCGGCGGCCTCGGGGCGCGGCCGGCCGCCGCGGCCGGGCCCGGATCCGGGTAGACCTGTCCTCCCGGGGCCGCCCCGGCGCCGGGTAGACCTGTTCGCCCCGCGACCGGGCGACGCCGCGGCGGCCACGCCGGCGGCCTCGGGGCGCGGCTGGCCGCCGCGGCCGGGCCCGGATCCGGGTAGACCTGTCCTCCCGGGGCCGCCCCGGCGCCGGGTAGACCTGTTCGCCCCGCGACCGGGCGACGCCGCGGCGGCCTCGCCGGCGGCCTCGGGGCGCGGCTGGCCGCCGCGGCCGGGCCCGGATCCGGGTAGACCTGTCCTCCCGGGGCCGCCCCGGCGCCGGGTAGACCTGTTCGCCCCGCGACCGGGCGACGCCGCGGCGGCCTCGCCGGCGGCCTCGGGGCGCGGCTGGCCGCCGCGGCCGGGCCCGGATCCGGGTAGACCTGTCCTCCCGGGGCCGCCCCGGCGCCGGGTAGACCTGTTCGCCCCGCGACCGGGCGACGCCGCGGCGGCCACGCCGGCGGCCTCGGGGCGCGGCTGGCCGCCGCGGCCGGGCCCGGATCCGGGTAGACCTGTCCTCCCGGGGCCGCCCCGGCGCCGGGTAGACCTGTTCGCCCCGCGACCGGGCGACGCCGCGGCGGCCACGCCGGCGGCCTCGGGGCGCGGCTGGCCGCCGCGGCCGGGCCCGGATCCGGGTAGACCTGTCCTCCCGGGGCCGCCCCGGCGCCGGGTAGACCTGTTCGCCCCGCGACCGGGCGACGCCGCGGCGGCCACGCCGGCGGCCTCGGGGCGCGGCTGGCCGCCGCGGCCGGGCCCCCGATCCGCGTATACTTGTTCGCCCTCTGGCCGGATGCCGCCGGGACGGTACGCTGACGGCTCCGGCAACAGCTGGTGGGCGCGGCCGACCCCGGAGTCAAGGCATCTTCCTGCCCTCCCAGAGCCGGGGGAACCCCACAGCCCCGGAACGCCCCGGAACCCGATGGCTCTAGCAGCCCTGGCCCGCCGGAGAACCCGGGTCAAGACCAATAAATATTTTCGACGAAAATCAGCCTTTAGTTTTTGAACGAGTACATCTTTCTTCTGCTAGGAACAAGAAAGTTTCCTGGGGGGAAAAAAATTTCTTTGCACATTTTATTTCGTTTTCTTGGGGGCCCACAGCACACCTGGCCACGCTCAGGAGGACCGTGTGCCCTTAGGTCGGCCAGCCCACACACGTTGACGCATCAAAACGGACTCCCCACCCCACCCCGGGCACCACGCCCAGCTCCACCAGAGCAGAGCGCCTCTAGGGAGACAGCGGGAGGGGGAAGCAGGTACATAGGGAGGAACAGGAAACGAAGCCGACGGCCGCCGGCGCGACTGGCCCCGCCCACCAGGAGGGGGCCGGGGCCGGGGCCGAGCCAGGCCGGGCGGCCGCCTTCGGAACGGTTCTTTCGGGACCCGCCGAGGTGCCCGGCCCCCGCCGCCGCCCCGGCGAGCCGCGGGGGAGCCGCGCCGTGGCGCTCCAGGCCGGCAGCGAGCCGGCGGCCTCCGGCGGGAGGAGCCCCGCCCGCCGGCGGGGTCCGGGGCCCGGGCCGGGGCCGGGCGGCCGCCTTCGGGCCGGTTCTTCCGGGGTCCGCCGAGGTGCCCGGCCCCCGCCGCCGCCCCGGCGAGCCGCGGGGGAGCCGCGCCGTGGCGCTCCCGGCCGGCAGCGAGCCGGCGGCCTCCGGCGGGAGGAGCCCCGCCCTCCGGCGGGGGCCGGGGCCCGGGCCGGGGCCGGGCGGCCGCCTTCGGGCCGGTTCTTCCGGGGTCCGCCGAGGTGCCCGGCCCCCGCCGCCGCCCCGGCGAGCCGCGGGGGAGCCGCGCCGTGGCGCTCCCGGCCGGCAGCGAGCCGGCGGCCTCCGGCGGGAGGAGCCCCGCCCTCCGGCGGGGGCCGGGGCCCGGGCCGGGGCCGGGCGGCCGCCTTCGGGCCGGTTCTTCCGGGGTCCGCCGAGGTGCCCGGCCCCCGCCGCCGCCCCGGCGAGCCGCGGGGGAGCCGCGCCGTGGCGCTCCCGGCCGGCAGCGAGCCGGCGGCCTCCGGCGGGAGGAGCCCCGCCCGCCGGCGGGGGCCGGGGCCCGGGCCGGGGCCGGGCGGCCGCCTTCGGGCCGGTTCTTCCGGGGTCCGCCGAGGTGCCCGGCCCCCGCCGCCGCCCCGGCGAGCCGCGGGGGAGCCGCGCCGTGGCGCTCCAGGCCGGCAGCGAGCCGGCGGCCTCCGGCGGGAGGAGCCCCGCCCTCCGGCGGGGTCCGGGGCCCGGGCCGGGGCCGGGCGGCCGCCTTCGGGCCGGTTCTTCCGGGGTCCGCCGAGGTGCCCGGCCCCCGCCGCCGCCCCGGCGAGCCGCGGGGGAGCCGCGCCGTGGCGCTCCCGGCCGGCAGCGAGCCGGCGGCCTCCGGCGGGAGGAGCCCCGCCCTCCGGCGTGGTCCGGGGCCCGGGCCGGGGCCGGGCGGCCGCCTTCGGGCCGGTTCTTCCGGGGTCCGCCGAGGTGCCCGGCCCCCGCCGCCGCCCCGGCGAGCCGCGGGGGAGCCGCGCCGTGGCGCTCCCGGCCGGCAGCGAGCCGGCGGCCTCCGGCGGGAGGAGCCCCGCCCTCCGGCGGGGTCCGGGGCCCGGGCCGGGGCCGGGCGGCCGCCTTCGGGCCGGTTCTTCCGGGGTCCGCCGAGGTGCCCGGCCCCCGCCGCCGCCCCGGCGAGCCGCGGGGGAGCCGCGCCGTGGCGCTCCCGGCCGGCAGCGAGCCGGCGGCCTCCGGCGGGAGGAGCCCCGCCCGCCGGCGGGGGCCGGGACCCGGGCCGGGGCCGGGCGGCCGCCTTCGGGCCGGTTCTTCCGGGGTCCGCCGAGGTGCCCGGCCCCCGCCGCCGCCCCGGCGAGCCGCGGGGGAGCCGCGCCGTGGCGCTCCCGGCCGGCAGCGAGCCGGCGGCCTCCGGCGGGAGGAGCCCCGCCCTCCGGCGTGGTCCGGGGCCCGGGCCGGGGCCGGGCGGCCGCCTTCGGGCCGGTTCTTCCGGGGTCCGCCGAGGTGCCCGGCCCCCGCCGCCGCCCCGGCGAGCCGCGGGGGAGCCGCGCCGTGGCGCTCCCGGCCGGCAGCGAGCCGGCGGCCCTCGGCCCATGTTGACACGGAGAGGTAGGCAGACGCAGGGTCTATCAGACCCACTCACAGCCCCGCCGCCCCCCTCTCTTTTTGCCGCCGACGGCCACAGCTGCACGCACATAGACACAGACAGACACACACCGACACAGGCGACGCGCTCCCTCCCCCTCCCTCCCGTCGCCCTGTCTCTCGAGGCTTGGGGGCGCTCTTGCTCTCCACCATCAGCCTCCCTGGCGCCACCCTCAGACTTTTCCCGCCCCTGCCCAGGGTCCCATCAGCCAGTTCGGACGGCGGCGGCGGCGGCGGCGGCGGCGGCAGCAGCAGCAGCAGCAGCAGGGGGACGAGGACTTGGGTGCCGAGGCAGCCAGGGTGTTCGGCGAGCAGGCCAAAGTGGTGCAGAAGTAGGGCCAGCGACAGTCTGGAGGTGGTGGCGGGATGCTTGGCACTGTCTCTTTTTGAAGAAGCATCCTGTTCCGGTCGCTCTGAGCCTTTTGGTTCGATGGCGTTCCTTCCTGCCTACCCCCAGCCCCGGTCAAGGCTGCGGCAGGACGGAAGCGAGGCGGGCGGATGAGGGAGTGAGAGAGGCAGAAATCAAGGTGGGAGGCGAGGCAAGGGCACGGCAGGCTTTCGAGGGCCGGGAGCCGGGCTTAGAGAGCGGACGCTGCTGTCCGTTTGGGCACGGAGGTGGCGGGAACGCCGCTGGCTCCTAAAGACTCCCTCCTCCCCTCTCCGGCAGTGGCGGGGGGAGCGGGCTGCAGGCAGGGCGGCGGCAGGGCGGGCCGGAGCTGGGGAAGCGCGCGGCAGGGGGTGACGCTGACGGCCGCTCAGGTATGCAGCCGGCAGGGACGCCGCCCTCTGGGACCGACAGTCACTCGCCTTCACGCCCCAGCTTTTGGGGGGGGGGGGGGGGGGGGAACCAGCGCGCGCGAGCGGCCGCGTGTGGCGGGTGCGCGCGTGCGCGTGCGGGGCGGCCGGACCTGCTCGCGGGCCCGGACTGGGTCCCGGGGCTGCGGGTCCCATCGACGAGACCTGGTCTCCCCAGCACCAGGAGGGGAGGCCGGCTCTACCCACCTTGGGGGGGCGGGGGAGCGGGGGGAGGGGGAGGGGAGCGCTGGCGGCAGGCCTCGAGCTCCAGGAGGAGAAATCTACACAGGAAACAAATCTACGGGCCGCTCACGCGACTACAGTTCCAAGTGGGGCCTGGAACGAGAGCTCTGCCCGCCGCTACACGGCAAACCCATCGGGCCGGACGGGGAACACAGCTCTAGCCCGGGGCCAAACGGAAAAACCCCATCGGGCCGGACGGGGGAGGACAACAGGTCTAGCCCGGCGCCGGGCGCCGGGCTGGGCAGGGCCAGGCGAGGACAGCAAACAGCTCTACCCCGGCGCTAAACGCCAAGCCGGCAGGGCCGGACGGGGGCAGCAGGTCTAGCCCGGCGCTAGGCGTCGGGCTGGGGCCGCCTGACGGGGACAGCAGGTCTAGCCCGGGAGCCGGGCGCGGCGAGGACGGCGAACAGCTCTACCCCGGCGCCAACTCGTCGGGCCGGCGGGGCCGAGCGGCGAAGGCAACAGGTCTACCCCGGCGCCGGGCGCCGGGCCGGGGCGCCGGGCGCGCCGAGGACGGCGAACAGCTCTACCCCGGCGCCAACTGGTCGGGCCGGCGGGGCCGAGCGGCGAAGGCAACAGGTCTACCCCGGCGCCAACTGGTCGGGCCGGCGGGGCCGAGCGGCGAAGGCAACAGGTCTACCCCGGCGCCAACTGGTCGGGCCGGCGGGGCCGAGCGGCGAAGGCAACAGGTCTACCCCGGCGCCGAGCGCCGGGCCGGGGCGCCGGGCGCGGCGAGGACGGCGAACAGCTCTACCCCGGCGCCAACTGGTCGGGCCGGCGGGGCCGAGCGGCGAAGGCAACAGGTCTACCCCGGCGCCGGGCGCCGGGCCGGGGCGCCGGGCGCGCCGAGGACGGCGAACAGCTCTACCCCGGCGCCAACTGGTCGGGCCGGCGGGGCCGAGCGGCGAAGGCAACAGGTCTACCCCGGCGCCAACTGGTCGGGCCGGCGGGGCCGAGCGGCGAAGGCAACAGGTCTACCCCGGCGCCAACTGGTCGGGCCGGCGGGGCCGAGCGGCGAAGGCAACAGGTCTACCCCGGCGCCAACTGGTCGGGCCGGCGGGGCCGAGCGGCGAAGGCAACAGGTCTACCCCGGCGCCGGGCGCCGGGCCGGGGCGCCGGGCGCGCCGAGGACGGCGAACAGCTCTACCCCGGCGCCAACTGGTCGGGCCGGCGGGGCCGAGCGGCGAAGGCAACAGGTCTACCCCGGCGCCGGGAGCCGGGCCGGCGGGGCCGAGCGGCGAAGGCAACAGGTCTAC
>NW_028120549.1:107500-110139 GCF_965178545.1 Coloeus monedula
CCAGCGACCCCCGCAACGCCCGAGACGCACGCGGCGAACACCGCTCCGCCGGCGCGCCCCCCCCCGCGGGACCGCGCCCGCCGGGAAGGCAAAGCGCCCGGCAAGCCCAGCTCCGCCGCCGGCACCGGAGGCGGACGCCGCCGGGAACCGAGCCGGCATCGCGAGCACCCGAGGCCCGCCGGACGGCGAGACCCACCGCCACCGCCGCCGCCCTCCCGGAACCGCCGCCGCCGCTTCGCACCTTCGGAGCCCCCTTCCGCGGGCACGCGCCCGGGCAAGAAGGCGTACGGCGCTGAGCCGGGGGAGCAACGCCCGCTCTTCCTCGTTTCCACTCGGAGACCGGGCGGGGAAGCGCCCCCGCGGCCGCCCGCACCCCTTCGGCCCACGCGCGGCCGGGAAGGGCGACGGGGAAGCGACGGGCAGGGCCCGGGACGGGACCGCCGGCGGCGACAGCGGGCGCCTTCCGGCCGACCGTCCCCCAGGGGGACACTCACCGAGCGGCGACGCCGCCGCTCGGGCCCGGGGTCACCCGCACTCGCCGGCCTCCGGCGACGGAGGGACCGCCGAGCACTCAAGCCTCGGCGGGCAGGCGGTCGAGCGGCAACGGCCGGCGGCAACGGCGCCACCGGTGCGTCCAAGGAGAGAGAAGGCCGTCGAGGGGAGAGGCGCGGCAGCGCCAGGCGCGGCGCCGCGCGCACGAGCCTGCGGCAGCGGCCAAGGAGAGCGCAGCAGCGGGCCCTGGCGGCCGCACGACCCCGCAAAGCCGCGGGAGGGCGGAGAGCACGCGCCCTCCGCCACCGTCGCCCGCTTCGAAGCCAGCGGGCCGGCCCCCGCGGCCGACCGCGCCAACACGGTCCCTTTCTGCCGAGACCGGGCCGCGGAGAGGGGGGGGCAGGGCGCCCCTCCCCGGCACGGCCGCCCGCGCGCGCGCGCGAGCGGCGCGGCGGAGCCACGGCGGACAGCGAGCACACGGCCGGCCGCGACGGTCACCACCGCAGGGGCTTGGCGGGAGACGCTCGCTCCCTACCCCTCGATGGCGCCGCGCCGCCGCCCGGCAACCCGCCGCCGTCGTCGCCGCCGCCGCCGCCGCCTAACACGGCGGGGCGCAACCGAGCCGCCCGAGTCTTTAAACCTCCGCCCGGCTCCGCGGCCCTACGGCCCCCAGCGTTTGACGACGCCGAGAGGCCGCCGAGGCCGCCGAGGCGCGGAGCGCTAGGTACCTGGCCCTGGGGCGAGGGAAACGACCTGCATGGCCCCGCGGGGGTGCCTCCCCTGCTGCCGCCCTCAGGGGAGCGTCCGCCCGCGGGGGCGCGCCCGCCATCCGCCGCCACCACCGCAGCGTCCTCCTCGGGGCCCGGGGTTTCCCTCAGTAGCCCGGCAACCGCACCCGAGAGGACCGCCGCGGCTCGGGCCGCCCCGCCAGCGCGGGGGGATGCGACCCGGCACCGAGAGCCTCACTTCACCCCGCCGAGAGGCCACGGGGACACGACGGGACAAGGAATGCCGCCGCCGCCGCCACGCGCCACCCCGGCAGCGGGTTCACGCGTGCGCCACACACCCTGGCACGCCACCCGGAACGCCCGACACCCTCGGGAGCGCCTCTCGGCGCCCGGGGCCGCTCGGCCGGGAGCGGGATCTTTTGCCGCCAGAGGCGGCCAAGACCCGCTCCGGTGCGGGAAAGGGTCGGAGGAGCCGCCTCCCCCGACCCCCGAAGGCGCCCGCACCCCTTTTTCTTGCCCCTCGCCCTTTGCCAGCGCTCGCCGGTGCGTCGGCCGCCGAGCGAAGGCGACGAGGGAAGGAAGGGGCGAGCGCACCTCCAGGAGGGGCCGTGCCGAGCACCCCTCCCTCCCGCACGCAGGCGGCTCCCGCACGCCGAGAAGAGCCGGGGCTCGGGAGGACTCGGGCCGCGCGCCCACGCGGGGCGGGCCCACGCGGAGGAACACCGGCGACCGGCGTTCGGCGGCGCCGGCCGCGGTGGCGAGGCTCAAGGCCGGCCGCCCCCCAACCCGCTCTCCGGCGGGGACGGACCGGCGGCGGACCGGCGCGGGGGGGTGGAAGGGGGGTGGAAGGGGGTGGAGCCGCCGCGACGGCGACGAGCGCACCGCGCGCTTCGATGCCCGGCCGCGACACGCGGTGTAGCGCAGGGAGGGCCCTGCCCGCGCGCGCGGTGGCGGGCGCGGCACGGCGCGCTTCGCCGCGCCGAAGCGGCTTTCTCTCCCCCGCCCCCCCCCTCTCCCCGGTGCCGCGCGCCTTCCATCTCTCTGGGGCTGCGCGCGCGGCGCCATCGGAAAGGGCGCGTGGCCCCCCCCGGGTACCGACCGAGGCCGGCGGCAGGGGGCCGAGCGAGCGAACGGAGCGGGCGTTTGCGACGCCGCACGCGGCCGGCCGGACGGCCCGGCACGCGGCAGGCGCCAGCCCCCCGGTAATGATCCTTCCGCAGGTTCACCTACGGAAACCTTGTTACGACTTTTACTTCCTCTAGATAGTCAAGTTCGACCGTCTTCTCGACACTCCGGCAGGGCCGTGGCCGACCCCGCCGGGGCCGATCCGAGGACCTCACTAAACCATCCAATCGGTAGTAGCGACGGGCGGTGTGTACAAAGGGCAGGGACTTAATCAACGCGAGCTTATGACCCGCA
>NW_028120548.1:0-110000 GCF_965178545.1 Coloeus monedula
TTGGGGCTGCCATCGACACACTGGGGCTGGCATTGAGTTGATTGCAGGCACCCGCTCAATCCCTCCATCCCAAATGGGAGCTTGGAACCTCTCCTCAGCCCTTGCTGTGCCCATGGGCTCACCTCAAGTCCCAAAATGAGAGCCAGGGCCCCACAGCCCATTCAGAACCTCTCAACATTGCCACAAACAGCAGCATCCTTCCCAAAATGGGCTCCCTGCATCCCTGACCATAGGTCCCTCTTCCAAGGAACAGAGCCCCCCTCTCACAACCTCTCCCAAAACATTGGGGGGACCCCAAAACTGCCTCAGGAACGGGACATACCCTGAGATCCCTTCAGGAATGTGGGATACCCCAGAACCCACTGAGGAACGGGGTCCCCCCGGCCTCATCATGCGCAGCCTTCAGCTGTCTCAGGCAAAGCCCATCCCGCCCTCAGCAGCCCCAGCCCAGCCCAGCCCAGCCCTCCTGGGCAGGAAGCCCCAATGGCCGAGCCGGCCTGGGACACTTGCAGGGATGCGGGGGCAGCCGCAGCTTCTGGGGCCAGCCTGGGCCAGGCCCTGAGCGCCCTGCCAGGGAACCATTGCTGCCCCACATCCCATCTCAGCCTGCCCTCGGGCAGCGGGAAGCCGTTCCCTGGGGCCCGGCCCCGCAGGCCCTTGGCAAGAGTCTCTCTCAGCCAGCAATTGCTGCTCCTCCCTGCTGCGGGGCCCAAGCTGCAAGTTGATTTTCTGCCGCTGGCCCCGGCCCAGCCCCGAGCCAGGGCCAGGACCTTGCCCTGGAGCTCTGCGGGCGCTGCCTTTGTGCGGCCGCAGCGCAGCGGCCGCAGCTCGGAGCTGCCCTTTGTGTCCCCGCCGGCAGCTGCCAGAGCTGGCGGGGCCGGGCCAGGGCCGGGCCAGCCCCGGCCTTCCCGGCTCTGGGACACAGCGGCGGCAGCCCCAGCCTTCCAGCCCTGCACACGCTCCCACACAAGCCTCCAGAGCCGCGGCCACGCAACGCAACTGACCGGCCGCTGACCCCCCAGCCTGGCCTGATGGCCATTCCTCTGCCCACACCTCGGCCAAGCTCCCCTTGGCCACCTCCTGAGCCACAGTGCCACACACAAGTGGCACATACAGCTACAGAGCTCTGCCCACAGCTGGCAGGGAACGTTCCTTCAACAGAAAAACCACCAAGACAAAGAGAACTGCCCCCAGCAGAGCTGTTCCCTCCTGCAGTAGTTACACCTGCACACCCACAGCGCCTGAGACTGCAAGCAATGAGCATTCCCTGGGCACATGTGCAGCCCAAGCAGCTCGAGGACAGCCTTGCAGCAGGACTGCTCTCAGCTGAGCCAAAAAGGCCCCTCTGGCAGCTGCAGGGCCATTGCAAAGGGCAAGGGCCAGAGCCTGGGCCCACGGCGGAGGAAAGGGCTCTCAATTCCCCTGCCCTGCCACCTCAACCCTGTTCCCAGGCTGCTTCCCACACAGGATTCCTCTGCAGGACTGCGGAAAGCTGAGAGGCAGCTCTGGCTTCTCCACTTCTCCTGTGCTAAAGCTGCCTGGCAGAAGAAATGGAGGGACAGCTCTGGTGGCACAATCCCTCCCGGCCCAGGGCCCAGCGCTGGGAAGGTCTTTCCGTGCCGAGGCTTTGCTGCGGCCAAGGAAAGCTCCTGGCTCAGGGTCACCTTTCCTGCTGGGCCAGAGCCCCCGAGTGGCCCAGCAGCAGCAGAGAATTCCAGCACAGCCCCGGCACGGGCAGGGCGGCCCTGGGCGGGCTGCGGGAGCCGGCAGCGCCTGAGCTCAGAGCAGCTGAGCCCGGGGGCTCTTGGCCAAGGCCGAGGCCCAGCGAGCATTTCTCAGCTCGCAGGGCGGCCTGGAAAGGTGCTGGGGGGGATCATTCACCCCCCAGGGCAGTCCCAGTGGCTCCCAGGATTTCCATGTCCGTGCTCCCAGCGCTGCTCCCAGCCCTGATCCGTGGGGATGGCAATGTCCCGCTCCCTTCCCGGGGCAGGCTCACACCTGAGCCAGGTGTGCAGGGCAGGACCTTGCCCTGAGCCCAAGCCCTGTCCCCCCTGCAGGATCTGCTTCCCATCGGCCTCTTCCTCCTGCGGCCCCAAGCCCAGCTCGGTGCTGAACGAAGGGCGCTGGGCCGGGGTCATCCCCGGGCGGGGGCTGCGCACCCCCTCTGCCCCCTCCCCAAATTCCCTGCCGGGGCAGCAGGGGCTGGCTCAGGAGCCCTGGGGCTCCTGGGGCTCCGTGCTTTCCTTCCTGAAGAAGAGAACCATCCTTCCCATCCAGGCTCCCATGGCCAAAACTGAGATTCTACCTCCCAAATTCTGTCTATCCAAGGATTGTTCCCAGACAAAAGCTGCCATGAGAGACAGGTCTGGCTGCCCTCGCCCATGGTGGCCACCTCTCATCTTCTTTCCAAACTCTTGGACTTTGTGCTTTTCTTTCATGTGGAATAAACCCATCCTTCTCAACAAGGTGTCCATGGCCAAAATTGGGATTCCACCTCCCAAATTCCCAATATCCAAGGGCTGCTCCCAGACAAACCTGCCAGGACAGACAGATGTGGCTGGCCTTGGCCTCTGGTGGCTGTGTCTCATCTGCCCCTGAAACCCTGGGGCTCGGTGCTGCCCTTCCTCTGGAGACCACTGTGACCCTGCGTGGCCTCGTGGAACCCAGGGGCCGTTGTGACCCTGCAGGGCTGGTGGCACCAAGGGGACCATTGTGACCCTGTGGCGTTCCATGGAACCAAGGGGCCACTGTGGCACTGCTGGCCCCAAAGAACCAAGGGGCCTTTGTGACAGGGCAGCTGGGGAGGCCCAGAGTGGACACCAGGAGAAAGGAATTTCCCTCCCAGGCAGGGCTGGGCTGCAACACGTCCCCCAGAAGGAGTCTGGAGCAGCCCAAGGCTTTGTGTGCCCAGGCAGAGGCAGGCAGGACGCAGAGCTGCCAGCAAAGGAAGGGGCCAGCCAGGTGGGGCAGCCGGGGGGATGAGGACAGCCTGCAGGGACAGAGGCGCAGGGCAGGGACACCGTGGGACAGCCTGGGCTGCAGAGGGCAGAGGGATGGGCAGCAGCTGCAAGGCCCTGACAGAGCCAACTTGTGCAGCCCTTTGGCCACGGCTGCTGGCCCTGGCCCTGAGGCCAGGAGGGGACAAGTGACCCCTGCAGCCCTGGGGCCTCAGGGCCTCCTTGTCCCTGCTCAGCAGCCTGGCAGGGGCCGCCCCATGGTGCTGCCCTGGGCACTGCCCATCCCCACATCCCAGTGCCCCGGCAAGAGCCCTGAGCACTGAGGGAGGGACAGGATCTGCCTTGCCAGGGGCTGGGGCTCAGGCCTTGGCCCTTTGCACTCATGGAACACAGCCAGCTTTGCTCAGCACCAGAGACACCTTTCCCTTGCTTGTCCCCCCCTGCCATCGCTGCCTCCAGAGTTCTGCTCTCACTGGAACCTGGGGACACTTTCACGTGAGTCGTGTCCCTCACTGGGACCCATTAAAAGTTAAAGAAACTTTGGACTTCGAATCTGACTTTGAGTTCTTGGGAAGTTTTTTGAAGACACTCTGAGGGACTGAGTCTGATGTGAACAACACCAAAGCCCCGAGAGGGTCATTAAAATCCTTGTGCTGCTGCTGTGCTGCTGAGCTGGGCTGGGCTCCTGGCACAGAGGGAACTCTCAAGCTCCTGGCAACCAAGGAGAGCTTCAAAGAGGCAGCTCTGCTGAGGAGCAGCTCCTCTGCCAGCCCAGCAGGGCTGAGGGCACTGCCTGCAGGTACCTGGCAGGAGTGAGCAGAGAGCTGGCTAAAGCAGCTGGGAGGGCAGCTCTGAACTCATTCCTGGAGAAACCTTCCCAGCGTGGGACACAGTGAGTCTCTGGCTGCAGGGATCCTCTAGAGCTGGCCCATGGCACGGCTGCCATGGCTGTGAGGATGGCTCTGCTGCCGTTCCTGCCTTGGGGGAGGATGTGCTGCAGAGCGGGGCTGCCCTGGGCACCGTCAGAGGGACAGGGCAGGACGGCTCCTGCTGCCAGGGCCGGCTGCAGGCTGTGAAGGTGGGCAGCAGCCAGGGGTGCCCAGGGCTGTCCTGCAGAGCAGCTCCTGCAGCCCTGAGGGCTCTTTGCCAGGCCAGGGCATCTGCCACCTGCCAGGGGCAGCTCTCAGCCTGCCTGGCAGCTCCCCATGGGCGGTGCAGGGGAGCTGTGGCTGCAAGGAGTGACTCCTGCAGGGCAGGTCCTGCTGCTGTGGAGAGGCTGCTGTGGGGGCCAGGGCTGCTCAGAGCTCCAGCTCATTCCTGAGGGGATTTTCATGAGCACATTCAGGGCAGGAGATTCCTGCTTGAGTCTCTGCTTTCCTCAGTTTGTGCTCCCACTTTTCCCAGGCTCAGCTTGGTGGGAATGGAAACTCAGCTGTGCAGGTGGAGCAGGGGCTGAGGCTCTTAAACCATCCCACTGAGGATTCCTGGGAGCCTCAGCAAGTGCCTGCACCTCCACGGCCTCCAGATCCAGCCAGCATCACCTTTCCATGGTGCCCAGGCCCGGGGGAGCTGCTCTTTAATCCCCGCAGCCCCGAGCGGCTGCCGGGCAGGGCTGGCCCAGGGGCTGGGCTGGGCTCTGGCAGCAGCGGCAGGGACGGAGCCCGGGCCGCAGGAGCAGCTCCCGGCTGGGACAGCTCCAGCAGCAGAGCCGTGGGCAGGGAGGGAGGGAGGCAGCGCTGAGGGCAGCCCTGCTGAGGGGAGCTGTGGCAGCTGCCGGGCCTGCCCTGCAGTGCAGACACCGCCCTGAGCAGCGCAGCCCCGGTGTCCCCTCGCAGCCAGCACAGCCCTCAGCCCGGGGGCTCGGGGCCCTCAGCCCGGGGGCTCGGGGCCCTCGGTGCCCTCCTGGGCCGGCAGAGCAGCACCAGAGATGAAGGGCATCTCTGCGGCCGCGGGCCCGTTCCTGCTGCCCGGGGCCTGAGGGCGACTGTCCTGCCCTGGTGCTGCCCGGGAGGGGCTGGGCAGCGCTGCGCAGGGAAAGGCTTTTCCTCAGGGCCCGGCTCTCTCTCCTTGCCCTGCTCAGCTGCTCCTGGCGCTGCTCAGGGGCTCTCTGGGAATGGCAGCTCCAGCTGCAGGCTCAGGCCCAGCCCTGGGGCTCCTCCTGTGCAGGCTGAGCACAGCAATGGGGTGTCCCAGCTCCCTGTGCCCCGGGAGCTCTGGGCACGCCGGGCTGGGAGGCTGGCAATGAGCCGGCTCTCCTCCAGCAGGGCCATGGACAGGACCCTCGCTGTGCCCTCGGGATGCCATCCCAGCTGTGAGCTGCCTTCCAGGGGACACTGGGGCCGGGAGTGTCCTTGGCCAGCAGTGGGGCTGAGACTCTGAGAAAGGCTGAGCCACTTTGCTCTGCTGTGGGTCCCTCTGCTCTCAGCTGTGCCAGGCTGATTTTCAGGGGAACACAGTGACTGCCCTCGATCTCAGGAGGGGCAGCTGGGGACAGATGGAGCGACAGAGCAGCTTCCCTCACCCTTCTCTGAGTTACAGCCAATGCTCTTGCCTTGCACAGCTCTCTGCTCTCCCTGGGCACGGCAGGAAACCCTCTCAAAGTGCCTTTGGCCGTCACCGTTCCTTAGCCCTGGCACAGGAGATGCTGCCCAGCTCCTCTGCCTCAGGAGCACTTTGGGCTGATGGAGTCCAGCCCCAGGACCGGCCCCTGTCCCCATTCCCATGTCCCCGCTGAAGCAGAGCAGAGCTGACTCCTCGCTGTCCATGGGCACAGCCCCTGCTCGTCACAGCAATGGGGCCAGATCCCAGCAGAGCTCCAGGCACGGGGCTGAGGGAAGGGCTCTGAGAAAAGGAAAACTGGGGGGCAGGGCCAGGAGAAAGGGCTTGGACATTGCTCAGCAAAGTCTCCCCTGACTCCTCACTGTCTCCTCCTTCAACAGCACTCCATGGCCAGAGGCTCAAAATGTGCAACAGCAGCTCCATCAGCCCCTTCCTCCTGCTGGCATTGGCAGACACGCGGCAGCTGCAGCTCCTGCACTTCTGCCTCTTCCTGGGCATCTCCCTGGCTGCCCTCCTGGGCAGCGGCCTCATCATCAGCGCCGGAGCCTGCGGCCAGCACCTGCACAGCCCCATGTTCTTCTTCCTGCTCAGCCTGGCCCTCACCGACCTGGGCTCCATCTGCACCACTGTCCCCAAGGCCATGCACAATTCCCTCTGGGGCACCAGCCACATCTCCTCAGCATGTGCTGCTGTTGGGGTTTTAGTTTAGTCTTAGGGTTTTTTTTTTTTTTTTTTCTGTTAAAGGAATTTTCTCCCATATGCATGTTGCTAGGGGACAAATAGCTGTACTTAAGAAAGACAAAAAGGGAGTGGGGCGGGCCTGGCTACTTTCTTGTCTACACCTGGGTGTGGGGGCAGTTCGCTCTGAGCGTCCGGAGAGAGAAGCTGCAGAGAAAGGAGCTGCTGCTTCTTTCTTTTTGGCCGTTCTTCTCTTCCTGCTGGAAACAACGCCGGGACCCCAAAAGCCGCTTTCCCTGCCCTGCTGGAGGCCGAGCTGTGGCTGCCCTGCCCCGCTGCTGCTGCTTCGAGCTTTTGCTACGCTGTAGCCCTGCTCGCCCTGCCTGCCTGGGCATCCGTGGGGTTCTCCCATCTGGATACATCTCGCCTGCCACCCGGGATTTGCGTTCGTCCCTGCCGCTCTAGCCTGCCGCTCTAGCCTGCCGCTCCTGCCTGCCGTTCCAGCCTGCTGTTCCTGAGAGTCCGGGATCGGCTGCCCAGGGGTTTGTGAAGCCTTTGTTCCTTCCCTTCCCGGGATCCCGGGATCGGCTGCCCAGGGGTTTGTGAAGCCTTTGTTCCATCCCTTCCCGGGATCCCGGGATCGGCTGCCCAGGGGTTTGTGAAGCCTTTGTTCCATCCCTTCCCGGGATCCCGGGATCGGCTGCCCAGGGGTTTGTGAAGCCTTTGTTCCATCCCTTCCCGGGATCCCGGGATCGGCTGCCCAGGGGTTTGTGAAGCCTTTGTTCCTTCCCTTCCCGGGATCCCAGGCCGCCATTGCCCGCGTGTTTCCCGAGCTCGCTCCGGAGCGCCCCCTGCAGCCGCGGGGGAACCATCGCACCTGCCCTGCTCACCGGGAGCCGCCAGCGCCCCTGCCGGCTGCGAGCGGAACTGCACCCGAGGGGAAAGGGCCTGACAGCCGAGAAGGCTGGGACTGGGTTTGTGTGTGCTGTTACTGCCATAGTTGTTGTTGTTTTGTTTGACTGGTTATATACATATACATATATATATATATATATATAGTAAAGAACTGTTATTCCTATTTCCCACATCTCTGCCTAAAGGCCCTTGATTTCAAAATATAATAACTTGGAGGGAAAAAGGGTTATATCTGCCACTTCAAGGGGGGCTTCTGCCTTCCTTAGCAGACACCTGTCTTTCAAAACCGAGACAGATCTTGGCGCCCAACGTGGGGCCTGAGGGCATTAAGAGAGAGAGGTAAAAAAAAAAGGAATAACAGTTCTTGGAACTTTATTTTGTGTGCCAGATATAGGAACCTTGTTAGGCAGCACTATGTGGTCTAGTTTACCCTGGTTCGGGTGGCATGTGGCCGTAGCTATATTCTTCCCCTTTGCAGCTCCTTACTTGAATATGGGTCCTCTGACTAAGGCTACCATTGCTGTTATCCAGCTTGCGTTATGGGTTGAGAAGGTGAGGAATTCATGGGTTTTTAGCTTCCTCCGGAATGTGGGCACATGGATAAACGGCTATCACACACTGAGCACATGTTTTTGGGGTTATGTTAACAATGGTACCTTCTGTGAGGAAATGACACCAGGGGAAGTTTTCCCCCAACCCCTCAACCAGTTCTTCGGGCCCACCCCATCAATTTTCGAAGGGTTTAAATTCCCTCTGAATATTAACCATCTGCTGCTGATAGGCCTACTCTATTTAGCACTCAAGGATAAGTTGAGATTGGCTTGGATATCTACCCGGACACCAGCCCCAGAGACTAGAGATCCTGCCCCAGAACCTGACATGGCCCCAGAGAGTAGAGTTCCTACCCCAGAGCCTGATCCTGCCCCAGAACCTGACATGGCCCCAGAGAGTAGAGTTCCTACCCCAGAGCCCTATCCTGCCCCAGAACCTGGCATGGCCCCAGACACTAGAGATCCTACCCCAGAGCCTGACGTAGCCCCAGACACTAGAGACCCCGCCCCACAGACTGATACCGCCCAACAGTCCACCTCAGAAATGGACTACCCAAACTGGGTGGGGGTACTGGCAAAAGGGATGCAAGAGATGTGCCAAGAGATGGGTCAGGTGCACCAGGGGATATGCCAGGAGATGGGCCAGGTGCGCCAGGAGATGTGCCAGGAGATGGGCCAGGTGCGCAAGGAGATGTGCCAGGAGATGGGCCAGGTGCGCCAGGAGATATGCCAATTGCTAAGGGAATACACCTCCTCAGCTAGTGAAAAGCCCTCTCCCTGCCCCAAAGAGGGTGAGTCCGATGGTGCAGCAGTAGAACCCACGGATGTTACAACCGTCCAGGCTTCAGCTGAACCACAAGGACAACCACAGCCAGCAGCAGTCGCCCCTGTGCAAAGGAGGAAGTGTAAGACCAAATCAGTACGACCAGTTAATGATGATGGACAACCAGGGCCCTCACAACCAGCAGGAGAGCCAGAGCCAGAAATCATCACTGAGTCCCTGTCGTACGACAGTCTCCGCACTATGCGAAACGACATTGCGCAAAGGGGGCGTGAGCCTTATACCACCTGGCTGCTTCGGGTTTGGGACCTTATGGGCACAAGTGTGCAACTGGATAGTGGTGAGGCAAGGTAGCTGGGATCATTGACCCAGGACCCAGGTGTGGACCAGGTATTTGTGAGGGAGCCAGGGCCCCTTTCTCTCTGGGAGCGGCTCTTAATGAGTGTGAGAGAAAGGTTCATTCACAAAGAAAGAATGCAGGAGTACCATCATAGAATGCAGTGGAAGACACTCGAGCAAGGGATTCAACAGCTAAGAGAGGTGGCAATATTAGAGGTACTCTTTGGGAGGGATGGACAGCATGATAATGACCCCGATAAGGTCAGGTGCACAGGACAGATGATGTGGAACCTGGCAAGGCTAGGGCCATCGCAATACACCACCTTCATTGCAACGATTGATGCTGACAATACCCGAGAAACCGTGGGCTCTGTTGCCAGCAAGCTCAGGCATTATGACAGCATGATCAATGGCCCGCTGAAAGCTCATGTCTCTGCTGTGGTCCAGGACCTCAAAGAGGAGATGAAGGAGATGAGGAAGGAAATGAGGGAGGAGATGAGGGAGGAGATGAGGGAGGAGATGAGGAGGGTCAGTGTGGCACCAGTGCGAGTCACAGGCCCCCAAGTCAGAGCCCGTCGTCCCCCTGCTAGAGAGAGAGGGTACACCCCACGAGCTGAGCTGTGGTTTTTCCTGTGTGAGCATGGGGAAGACATGAGGAGGTGGGATGGGAAACCCACCTCTGTCCTGGCAGCGCGGGTGCGTGAACTCAAGGAGGGAGGCACTAACCGAGGGGGTTCCGCTAAGGTGAAGGTAGCCTCAGCCTCCCGCGATCGAGCTGCCAGGTATTTCAGAAGGGAGGATGATATGTCGGATCCCCTTGAAGGTACCTCGAGCATGTACACCCAGGGAAAGAATGATAACCAGGGCTAGAGGGGCCCTGCCTCTAGCCAGGAAGAGGCACGGGAGAACCGAGTTTTCTGGACGGTGTGGATCCGATGGCCTGGCACATCAGAGCCACAAAAATATGATGCATTGGTTGATACTGGGGCACAGTGTACTTTAATGCCATCGGGACATGTGGGGGCAGAACCTGTATCCATCGCTGGGGTGACCGGGGGATCACAGCAGTTGACCCTTTTGGAAGCTGAGGTGAGCCTGACTGGGAAGGAGTGGCAAAAGCATCCGATTGTGACCGGCCCAGAGGCCCCGTGTATTCTGGGCATAGACTTCCTCCGGAATGGCTATTACAAAGACCCAAAAGGACTCAGGTGGGCATTTGGTATTGCTGCTGTGGAGGCAGAGGGCATTAGGCAATTGAACACCCTGTCTGGACTATCTGAGAATCCTTCTGCAGTTGGGCTCCTGAAAGTGGAAGAGCAACGAGTGCCAATTGCCACCTCGACAGTGCACCGCCGGCAGTATCGGACAAATCGAGATGCTGTGATCCCCATCCACAAGATGATCCGCGAGCTGGAGAGCCAAGGGGTGGTCAGCAAGACCCACTCACCCTTCAACAGCCCCATCTGGCCTGTGTGCAAGTCTGATGGGGAATGGAGATTGACTGTGGACTATCGTGCCCTGAATGAAGTGACTCCACCGCTGAGCGCTGCCGTGCCGGACATGTTGGAGCTCCAGTACGAGCTGGAGTCCAAAGCAGCAAAGTGGTACGCCACTATTGACATTGCCAATGCATTCTTCTCTATTCCTCTGGCAGCAGAGTGCAGGCCTCAGTTTGCCTTCACATGGAGGGGCGTGCAGTACACCTGGAACCGACTGCCCCAGGGGTGGAAGCACAGTCCCACCATCTGTCATGGACTGATCCAGACTGCACTAGAAAAGGGTGGGGCTCCAGAACATCTGCAGTACATTGATGACATCATTGTGTGGGGGAACACCGCGACCGAAGTGTTTGAGAAAGGAGAGAGAATAATTCAAATTCTCCTGCAAGCTGGTTTTGCCATCAAGAAGAGCAAGGTCAAGGGACCTGCCCGAGAGATCCAGTTCCTGGGAGTAAAGTGGCAAGATGGACGGTGTCAGATTCCCACTGAGGTCATCAATAAGATCACAGCAATGTCTCCACCGACCAACAAGAAGGAAACACAAGCTTTCCTAGGCACTATAGGTTTCTGGAGGATGCACATTCCCGAGTACAGCCAGATCGTGAGTCCTCTCTACCTGGTTACCCGCAAGAAGAACGATTTCCACTGGGGCCCTGAACAGCAGCAAGCCTTTGCCCAGATCAAACAGGAAATTGCTCACGCCGTAGCCCTTGGCCCAGTCAGGACAGGACCAGAGGTGAAGAACGTGCTCTACTCTGCAGCCGGGAACAATGGTCTGTCCTGGAGCCTCTGGCAGAAGGTGCCTGGTGAGACTCGGGGCCGACCACTGGGATTCTGGAGCCGAAGCTACAGAGGGTCTGAAGCCAACTACACTCCCACAGAGAAGGAAATCCTGGCAGCTTATGAAGGAGTCCAGGCTGCCTCAGAAGTAATTGGCACAGAGGCACAACTCCTCCTGGCACCCCGACTACCGGTGCTGGGGTGGATGTTCAAAGGAAAGGTTCCCTCCACGCATCACGCCACCGACGCTACTTGGAGCAAATGGATTGCCCTCATCACGCAGCGCGCCCGAATTGGAAACCCAAGTCGCCCTGGGATCTTGGAAATAATTACGAACTGGCCGGAAGGTGAGACTTTTGGGTTATCTTCTGAAGAAGAAGAGGAGCAGGTGACACGTGCTGAAGAAGCCCCACCATATAACGAGCTACCAGAGAGTGAAAGACAATACGCCCTCTTCACTGATGGTTCCTGCCGAATTGTAGGCGCTAGCCGGAAATGGAAAGCCGCTGTATGGAGCCCCACACGACAAGTTGCACAGGCTACTGAAGGAGAAGGTGGATCAAGCCAATTTGCTGAGCTCAAAGCTGTTCAATTAGCTCTGGACATAGCTGAAAGAGAGAAGTGGCCAAAGCTCTACCTCTACACTGATTCATGGATGGTAGCCAATGCTCTGTGGGGTTGGCTGGAAAGGTGGAATAAGGCAAACTGGCAGCGCAGAGGAAAACCAATCTGGGCTGCTGAAGAGTGGAAAGACATTGCCACTCGGGTAGAGAAGCTATCCGTGAAGGTCCGTCATGTAGATGCTCACATCCCCAAGAGCCGGGCTAATGAAGAACATCGTAACAACAAACAGGTAGATCAGGCTGCGAAAATAGAGGTGTCCCAGATAGACTTAGATTGGCAACATAAAGGAGAACTGTTCCTAGCTCGATGGGCCCATGATGCCTCAGGTCATCAGGGCAGAGATGCCACCTATAAGTGGGCACGAGACCGAGGGGTGGATCTAACCATGGACAGTATCTCCCAGGTGATCCATGACTGTGAGACATGCGCTGCGATCAAGCAGGCCAAGCGGGTGAAGCCTCTGTGGTACGGTGGGCGATGGTCCAAATACAAGTATGGGGAGGCCTGGCAGATTGATTACATCACACTGCCTCAAACCCGCCAAGGCAAGCGCTATGTGCTCACAATGGTAGAAGGCACCACAGGATGGCTGGAGACCTACCCTGTGCCTCACGCTACTGCCCGGAACACCATCCTGGGCCTGGAAAAGCAAGTCCTTTGGAGGCATGGCACCCCTGAGAGAATCGAGTCTGACAATGGGACTCATTTCAAGAACAGCCTTATAAACACCTGGGCTAGAGAACATGGCATAGAGTGGGTGTACCACATCCCTTACCATGCACCAGCAGCTGGGAAGGTTGAGCGGTGTAATGGATTGCTTAAAACCACCTTGAAGGCACTGGGTGGGGGGACTTTCAAAAACTGGGAGATGCATTTAGCAAGAGCCACCTGGTTAGTTAACACCCGAGGCTCCACCAGCCGAGCAGGCCCTGCCCAATCCGAACCCCTACAAACAACAGACGGAGATAAGGTTCCAGTGGTGCACATGAGAGGTATGCTTGGAAAAACTGTTTGGGTAAAGTCTGCCTTGAGCAAAGACAAACCCATCCGTGGGGTCGTTTTTGCTCAGGGACCAGGTTGCACCTGGTGGGTGATGCAAAAGGATGGAGAGACCCGATGCTTACCTCAAGGGGACCTTGTTTTAGGGTGAACTACCCATGGCTCTGTACTTGTATCACTATCAGCATGTATATTTGTATATAATTTGGGTAATGCATAGATTTATATGGTTAAGAAAAAAAGTTAAGTTTCATGTAACATGTTAGTATGGGAAAAAATTCGGGGTGGATAATGTTGGGGTTTTAGTTTAGTCTTAGGTTTTTTTTTTTTTTTTTTCTGTTAAAGGAATTTTCTCCCATATGCATGTTGCTAGGGGACAAATAGCTGTACTTAAGAAAGACAAAAAGGGAGTGGGGCGGGCCTGGCTACTTTCTTGTCTACACCTGGGTGTGGGGGCAGTTCGCTCTGAGCGTCCGGAGAGAGAAGCTGCAGAGAAAAGAGCTGCTGCTTCTTTCTTTTTGGCCGTTCTTCTCTTCCTGCTGGAAACAACGCCGGGACCCCAAAAGCCGCTTTCCCTGCCCTGCTGGAGGCCGAGCTGTGGCTGCCCTGCCCCGCTGCTGCTGCTTCGAGCTTTTGCTACGCTGTAGCCCTGCTCGCCCTGCCTGCCTGGGCATCCGTGGGGTTCTCCCATCTGGATACATCTCGCCTGCCACCCGGGATTTGCGTTCGTCCCTGCCGCTCTAGCCTGCCGCTCTAGCCTGCCGCTCCTGCCTGCCGTTCCAGCCTGCTGTTCCTGAGAGTCCGGGATCGGCTGCCCAGGGGTTTGTGAAGCCTTTGTTCCTTCCCTTCCCGGGATCCCGGGATCGGCTGCCCAGGGGTTTGTGAAGCCTTTGTTCCTTCCCTTCCCGGGATCCCAGGCCGCCATTGCCCGCGTGTTTCCCGAGCTCGCTCCGGAGCGCCCCCTGCAGCCGCGGGGGAACCATCGCACCTGCCCTGCTCACCGGGAGCCGCCAGCGCCCCTGCCGGCTGCGAGCGGAACTGCACCCGAGGGGAAAGGGCCTGACAGCCGAGAAGGCTGGGACTGGGTTTGTGTGTGCTGTTACTGCCATAGTTGTTGTTGTTTTGTTTGACTGGTTATATACATATACATATATATATATATATATATAGTAAAGAACTGTTATTCCTATTTCCCACATCTCTGCCTAAAGGCCCTTGATTTCAAAATATAATAACTTGGAGGGAAAAAGGGTTATATCTGCCACTTCAAGGGGGGCTTCTGCCTTCCTTAGCAGACACCTGTCTTTCAAAACCGAGACAGATCTTGGCGCCCAACGTGGGGCCTGAGGGCATTAAGAGAGAGAGGTAAAAAAAAAAGGAATAACAGTTCTTGGAACTTTATTTTGTGTGCCAGATATAGGAACCTTGTTAGGCAGCACTATGTGGTCTAGTTTACCCTGGTTCGGGTGGCATGTGGCCGTAGCTATATTCTTCCCCTTTGCAGCTCCTTACTTGAATATGGGTCCTCTGACTAAGGCTACCATTGCTGTTATCCAGCTTGCGTTATGGGTTGAGAAGGTGAGGAATTCATGGGTTTTTAGCTTCCTCCGGAATGTGGGCACATGGATAAACGGCTATCACACACTGAGCACATGTTTTTGGGGTTATGTTAACAATGGTACCTTCTGTGAGGAAATGACACCAGGGGAAGTTTTCCCCCAACCCCTCAACCAGTTCTTCGGGCCCACCCCATCAATTTTCGAAGGGTTTAAATTCCCTCTGAATATTAACCATCTGCTGCTGATAGGCCTACTCTATTTAGCACTCAAGGATAAGTTGAGATTGGCTTGGATATCTACCCGGACACCAGCCCCAGAGACTAGAGATCCTGCCCCAGAACCTGACATGGCCCCAGAGAGTAGAGTTCCTACCCCAGAGCCTGATCCTGCCCCAGAACCTGACATGGCCCCAGAGAGTAGAGTTCCTACCCCAGAGCCCTATCCTGCCCCAGAACCTGGCATGGCCCCAGACACTAGAGATCCTACCCCAGAGCCTGACGTAGCCCCAGACACTAGAGACCCCGCCCCACAGACTGATACCGCCCAACAGTCCACCTCAGAAATGGACTACCCAAACTGGGTGGGGGTACTGGCAAAAGGGATGCAAGAGATGTGCCAAGAGATGGGTCAGGTGCACCAGGGGATATGCCAGGAGATGGGCCAGGTGCGCCAGGAGATGTGCCAGGAGATGGGCCAGGTGCGCAAGGAGATGTGCCAGGAGATGGGCCAGGTGCGCCAGGAGATATGCCAATTGCTAAGGGAATACACCTCCTCAGCTAGTGAAAAGCCCTCTCCCTGCCCCAAAGAGGGTGAGTCCGATGGTGCAGCAGTAGAACCCACGGATGTTACAACCGTCCAGGCTTCAGCTGAACCACAAGGACAACCACAGCCAGCAGCAGTCGCCCCTGTGCAAAGGAGGAAGTGTAAGACCAAATCAGTACGACCAGTTAATGATGATGGACAACCAGGGCCCTCACAACCAGCAGGAGAGCCAGAGCCAGAAATCATCACTGAGTCCCTGTCGTACGACAGTCTCCGCACTATGCGAAACGACATTGCGCAAAGGGGGCGTGAGCCTTATACCACCTGGCTGCTTCGGGTTTGGGACCTTATGGGCACAAGTGTGCAACTGGATAGTGGTGAGGCAAGGTAGCTGGGATCATTGACCCAGGACCCAGGTGTGGACCAGGTATTTGTGAGGGAGCCAGGGCCCCTTTCTCTCTGGGAGCGGCTCTTAATGAGTGTGAGAGAAAGGTTCATTCACAAAGAAAGAATGCAGGAGTACCATCATAGAATGCAGTGGAAGACACTCGAGCAAGGGATTCAACAGCTAAGAGAGGTGGCAATATTAGAGGTACTCTTTGGGAGGGATGGACAGCATGATAATGACCCCGATAAGGTCAGGTGCACAGGACAGATGATGTGGAACCTGGCAAGGCTAGGGCCATCGCAATACACCACCTTCATTGCAACGATTGATGCTGACAATACCCGAGAAACCGTGGGCTCTGTTGCCAGCAAGCTCAGGCATTATGACAGCATGATCAATGGCCCGCTGAAAGCTCATGTCTCTGCTGTGGTCCAGGACCTCAAAGAGGAGATGAAGGAGATGAGGAAGGAAATGAGGGAGGAGATGAGGGAGGAGATGAGGGAGGAGATGAGGAGGGTCAGTGTGGCACCAGTGCGAGTCACAGGCCCCCAAGTCAGAGCCCGTCGTCCCCCTGCTAGAGAGAGAGGGTACACCCCACGAGCTGAGCTGTGGTTTTTCCTGTGTGAGCATGGGGAAGACATGAGGAGGTGGGATGGGAAACCCACCTCTGTCCTGGCAGCGCGGGTGCGTGAACTCAAGGAGGGAGGCACTAACCGAGGGGGTTCCGCTAAGGTGAAGGTAGCCTCAGCCTCCCGCGATCGAGCTGCCAGGTATTTCAGAAGGGAGGATGATATGTCGGATCCCCTTGAAGGTACCTCGAGCATGTACACCCAGGGAAAGAATGATAACCAGGGCTAGAGGGGCCCTGCCTCTAGCCAGGAAGAGGCACGGGAGAACCGAGTTTTCTGGACGGTGTGGATCCGATGGCCTGGCACATCAGAGCCACAAAAATATGATGCATTGGTTGATACTGGGGCACAGTGTACTTTAATGCCATCGGGACATGTGGGGGCAGAACCTGTATCCATCGCTGGGGTGACCGGGGGATCACAGCAGTTGACCCTTTTGGAAGCTGAGGTGAGCCTGACTGGGAAGGAGTGGCAAAAGCATCCGATTGTGACCGGCCCAGAGGCCCCGTGTATTCTGGGCATAGACTTCCTCCGGAATGGCTATTACAAAGACCCAAAAGGACTCAGGTGGGCATTTGGTATTGCTGCTGTGGAGGCAGAGGGCATTAGGCAATTGAACACCCTGTCTGGACTATCTGAGAATCCTTCTGCAGTTGGGCTCCTGAAAGTGGAAGAGCAACGAGTGCCAATTGCCACCTCGACAGTGCACCGCCGGCAGTATCGGACAAATCGAGATGCTGTGATCCCCATCCACAAGATGATCCGCGAGCTGGAGAGCCAAGGGGTGGTCAGCAAGACCCACTCACCCTTCAACAGCCCCATCTGGCCTGTGTGCAAGTCTGATGGGGAATGGAGATTGACTGTGGACTATCGTGCCCTGAATGAAGTGACTCCACCGCTGAGCGCTGCCGTGCCGGACATGTTGGAGCTCCAGTACGAGCTGGAGTCCAAAGCAGCAAAGTGGTACGCCACTATTGACATTGCCAATGCATTCTTCTCTATTCCTCTGGCAGCAGAGTGCAGGCCTCAGTTTGCCTTCACATGGAGGGGCGTGCAGTACACCTGGAACCGACTGCCCCAGGGGTGGAAGCACAGTCCCACCATCTGTCATGGACTGATCCAGACTGCACTAGAAAAGGGTGGGGCTCCAGAACATTTGCAGTACATTGATGACATCATTGTGTGGGGGAACACCGCGACCGAAGTGTTTGAGAAAGGAGAGAGAATAATTCAAATTCTCCTGCAAGCTGGTTTTGCCATCAAGAAGAGCAAGGTCAAGGGACCTGCCCGAGAGATCCAGTTCCTGGGAGTAAAGTGGCAAGATGGACGGTGTCAGATTCCCACTGAGGTCATCAATAAGATCACAGCAATGTCTCCACCGACCAACAAGAAGGAAACACAAGCTTTCCTAGGCACTATAGGTTTCTGGAGGATGCACATTCCCGAGTACAGCCAGATCGTGAGTCCTCTCTACCTGGTTACCCGCAAGAAGAACGATTTCCACTGGGGCCCTGAACAGCAGCAAGCCTTTGCCCAGATCAAACAGGAAATTGCTCACGCCGTAGCCCTTGGCCCAGTCAGGACAGGACCAGAGGTGAAGAACGTGCTCTACTCTGCAGCCGGGAACAATGGTCTGTCCTGGAGCCTCTGGCAGAAGGTGCCTGGTGAGACTCGGGGCCGACCACTGGGATTCTGGAGCCGAAGCTACAGAGGGTCTGAAGCCAACTACACTCCCACAGAGAAGGAAATCCTGGCAGCTTATGAAGGAGTCCAGGCTGCCTCAGAAGTAATTGGCACAGAGGCACAACTCCTCCTGGCACCCCGACTACCGGTGCTGGGGTGGATGTTCAAAGGAAAGGTTCCCTCCACGCATCACGCCACCGACGCTACTTGGAGCAAATGGATTGCCCTCATCACGCAGCGCGCCCGAATTGGAAACCCAAGTCGCCCTGGGATCTTGGAAATAATTACGAACTGGCCGGAAGGTGAGACTTTTGGGTTATCTTCTGAAGAAGAAGAGGAGCAGGTGACACGTGCTGAAGAAGCCCCACCATATAACGAGCTACCAGAGAGTGAAAGACAATACGCCCTCTTCACTGATGGTTCCTGCCGAATTGTAGGCGCTAGCCGGAAATGGAAAGCCGCTGTATGGAGCCCCACACGACAAGTTGCACAGGCTACTGAAGGAGAAGGTGGATCAAGCCAATTTGCTGAGCTCAAAGCTGTTCAATTAGCTCTGGACATAGCTGAAAGAGAGAAGTGGCCAAAGCTCTACCTCTACACTGATTCATGGATGGTAGCCAATGCTCTGTGGGGTTGGCTGGAAAGGTGGAATAAGGCAAACTGGCAGCGCAGAGGAAAACCAATCTGGGCTGCTGAAGAGTGGAAAGACATTGCCACTCGGGTAGAGAAGCTATCCGTGAAGGTCCGTCATGTAGATGCTCACATCCCCAAGAGCCGGGCTAATGAAGAACATCGTAACAACAAACAGGTAGATCAGGCTGCGAAAATAGAGGTGTCCCAGATAGACTTAGATTGGCAACATAAAGGAGAACTGTTCCTAGCTCGATGGGCCCATGATGCCTCAGGTCATCAGGGCAGAGATGCCACCTATAAGTGGGCACGAGACCGAGGGGTGGATCTAACCATGGACAGTATCTCCCAGGTGATCCATGACTGTGAGACATGCGCTGCGATCAAGCAGGCCAAGCGGGTGAAGCCTCTGTGGTACGGTGGGCGATGGTCCAAATACAAGTATGGGGAGGCCTGGCAGATTGATTACATCACACTGCCTCAAACCCGCCAAGGCAAGCGCTATGTGCTCACAATGGTAGAAGGCACCACAGGATGGCTGGAGACCTACCCTGTGCCTCACGCTACTGCCCGGAACACCATCCTGGGCCTGGAAAAGCAAGTCCTTTGGAGGCATGGCACCCCTGAGAGAATCGAGTCTGACAATGGGACTCATTTCAAGAACAGCCTTATAAACACCTGGGCTAGAGAACATGGCATAGAGTGGGTGTACCACATCCCTTACCATGCACCAGCAGCTGGGAAGGTTGAGCGGTGTAATGGATTGCTTAAAACCACCTTGAAGGCACTGGGTGGGGGGACTTTCAAAAACTGGGAGATGCATTTAGCAAGAGCCACCTGGTTAGTTAACACCCGAGGCTCCACCAGCCGAGCAGGCCCTGCCCAATCCGAACCCCTACAAACAACAGACGGAGATAAGGTTCCAGTGGTGCACATGAGAGGTATGCTTGGAAAAACTGTTTGGGTAAAGTCTGCCTTGAGCAAAGACAAACCCATCCGTGGGGTCGTTTTTGCTCAGGGACCAGGTTGCACCTGGTGGGTGATGCAAAAGGATGGAGAGACCCGATGCTTACCTCAAGGGGACCTTGTTTTAGGGTGAACTACCCATGGCTCTGTACTTGTATCACTATCAGCATGTATATTTGTATATAATTTGGGTAATGCATAGATTTATATGGTTAAGAAAAAAAGTTAAGTTTCATGTAACATGTTAGTATGGGAAAAAATTCGGGGTGGATAATGTTGGGGTTTTAGTTTAGTCTTAGGTTTTTTTTTTTTTTTTTTCTGTTAAAGGAATTTTCTCCCATATGCATGTTGCTAGGGGACAAATAGCTGTACTTAAGAAAGACAAAAAGGGAGTGGGGCGGGCCTGGCTACTTTCTTGTCTACACCTGGGTGTGGGGGCAGTTCGCTCTGAGCGTCCGGAGAGAGAAGCTGCAGAGAAAAGAGCTGCTGCTTCTTTCTTTTTGGCCGTTCTTCTCTTCCTGCTGGAAACAACGCCGGGACCCCAAAAGCCGCTTTCCCTGCCCTGCTGGAGGCCGAGCTGTGGCTGCCCTGCCCCGCTGCTGCTGCTTCGAGCTTTTGCTACGCTGTAGCCCTGCTCGCCCTGCCTGCCTGGGCATCCGTGGGGTTCTCCCATCTGGATACATCTCGCCTGCCACCCGGGATTTGCGTTCGTCCCTGCCGCTCTAGCCTGCCGCTCTAGCCTGCCGCTCCTGCCTGCCGTTCCCAGCCTGCTGCTCCTGAGAGTCCGGGATCGGCTGCCCAGGGGTTTGTGAAGCCTTTGTTCCTTCCCTTCCCGGGATCCCGGGATCGGCTGCCCAGGGGTTTGTGAAGCCTTTGTTCCATCCCTTCCCGGGATCCCGGGATCGGCTGCCCAGGGGTTTGTGAAGCCTTTGTTCCATCCCTTCCCGGGATCCCGGGATCGGCTGCCCAGCGGTTTGTGAAGCCTTTGTTCCTTCCCTTCCCGGGATCCCAGGCCGCCATTGCCCGCGTGTTTCCCGAGCTCGCTCCGGAGCGCCCCCTGCAGCCGCGGGGGAACCATCGCACCTGCCCTGCTCACCGGGAGCCGCCAGCGCCCCTGCCGGCTGCGAGCGGAACTGCACCCGAGGGGAAAGGGCCTGACAGCCGAGAAGGCTGGCACTGGGTTTGTGTGTGCTGTTACTGCCATAGTTGTTGTTGTTTTGTTTGACTGGTTATATACATATACATATATATATATATATATATAGTAAAGAACTGTTATTCCTATTTCCCACATCTCTGCCTAAAGGCCCTTGATTTCAAAATATAATAACTTGGAGGGAAAAAGGGTTATATCTGCCACTTCAAGGGGGGCTTCTGCCTTCCTTAGCAGACACCTGTCTTTCAAAACCGAGACAGCTGCTCACGTGTTTTTCTTTCTCTTCTTCCTCTCAGCAGAGGATTTCCTCCTCACCATCATGTGCTACGAGCGCTACGTGTCCATCTGCAAAGCCCTGCACTACGGGACCCTCCTGGGCAGCAGAGCTTGTGCCCACATGGCAGCAGCTGCCTGGGCCAGTGCCTTTCTCTACGCTCTCCTGCACACGGCCAATACATTTTCCCTGCCCCTGGGCCAGGGCAATGCCCTGGGCCAGTTCTTCTGTGAAATCCCACACATCCTCAAGCTCTCCTGCTCCAAATCCCACCTCAGGGAACTTGGGCTCATCACTGTCAGTGCCTGTTTGCTCTTTGGCTGTTTTGTGTTCATTGTTTTCTCCTATGTGCAGATCTTCAGGGCTGTGCTGAGGATCCCCTCTGAGCAGGGCCGGCACAAAGCCTTTTCCACGTGCCTCCCTCACCTGGCCGTGCTCTCTCTGTTCCTCAGCACTGTTATGTTTGCCCACCTGAAGCCCCCCTCCATCTCCTCCCATCCCTGGATGTGGCCCTGTCAGTTCTGTACTCGGTGGTGCCTCCAGCCCTGAACCCCCTCATCTACAGCCTGAGGAACCAGGAGCTCAGGGATGCCCTGAGGAAAGTGAGGACTGGATACTTTTCACAAGTTAAAATCTTTCTATTTTCTTCTGCCATGCGAGGAAAATTATGACTAGGATGCTTCTCAGAAGCAATAAACTCTCTCTTTTCTGCTCCAGAACCTTCAGAATGTAACTCTTTACAATCTTGGCCTCTTTTTCCTCTTTGTCCATATTTTCATTGGTGCTTTTTCTTATTCTTTTTCTGGTGTTATTCTGCTTTTTATAAAGTACTGTAGTACTACTCCTTGCATTTCTGCATGAACATCTACCTTTCTTTTGAAACACAAAGACTTTCAGGAGGCTTCTTCCCTGTGCATTTGAATATAAACAAGGGGCTGTCCTGACCTTTGTGTCCAAGGTTTGTTCCTCAGCCCTTCTCTGGCTCTGCAGGGGCAGTGCCTGTGGGCAGAGCTGGAGGGAAGAGACTCCCAGCACAGCAGCACGGCCAGGGACAATGGCCCAGCCTCTTCCCACCTCTGCTCTTCCCAGCTCCACACTCCCTTTCCCAGCCCTTCTGAGGGTGCAAGGCCGGAGTGCTCGGGCAGCTCGGTCACTGTCCTGCTGCGTGTCCGTGCTGTGAGCACAGGCAGGGACAGGCCACGGGCACTGCTGGGACACAGCCGGGCTCCAGCACAGCAGCTCCATCAGCAAAGGGCATCTCCTGGGGGCAGGGCAGGAAGGCTTCGCTCTCCTCCAGAGCTGCTGTCAGGAATGTGCCCCAGGAATGCCCTGGCAAAGCAAACCCCAGTGCCCAGGGGCAGGGGGGAGTGTGCAGGGGGGGCAGGCAGCAGTGTCCTGGCACTGCCAGAGCTCCTGGGATGGACCTGAGGGAGCAGCAGAGCAGGGCCTGGGCTGTGCCTTTGTTCCGGGCACAGCCTGGGAAGGTGCCCAGGGCAAGTGTCCCACACCAGCCCCTGCCACCAGCAATCCCAGCACTGGCCTCTGCCCTCCCCTGCAGGAGGTTGTTTGTCCCTGCACGGAGGGACACCAAGTGACCAGGCCAGCAGTCCGTGTTTGCTGTGTCCTGAGGAGCCTTCAGCAGTGCATCGAGTGAGTGTGGGGAGATGAACCTGAGTGAGCACAAACACCATCAGCAGCACTCGGGGCTGGCACAATTCCAGGGGCACAAACTGTGCCCTGAGGCCACTTTACTGCCAGAGTAATGTCCTCTGGGAAAGCACCTGAATTCTTTGCTGGGCTGTGCTGAGAACTGCATGGAGACAAACGTCCAGGGCAGGGAGGCTCCAGGGAAAGTGCTCAGGACAGCCAAGGGCTGCACAGAGAGACACCGGAGTGGTGGGTCTGTGGGGAGAAATCACAGCTGCCTCCCTTGGGAATCGCCCCCAGGACCTGGACAGGCTGTGCTGTGTTCTGGGCACTGACCTGGAACCGAGGGATGTGGAAAAGGCCTTTGGTGTCAGGGATGTTGGGAAGGCTGGGCAGGCACTGGCATTTGTCCCTCAGGGATTCCATGAGGGTCCTGCCAAGATGAGCTCTGCTCCTCCTTGGAGCCCTTCATGGGCACAGAGGGCTGAGAGACCTTTCCAGGACAGGCTCAGGCCAAGGAGCCCTTGAGTCTCTCAGCCCCCCGTCGGTGCCTGCTGGAATTCAATCCCCCTCCCCATCCCGCAGCAGCCCCGCATTTCCCTCCTCCAGCCTTGCTCTCCAGCACAGCCACGGGGGCTCTTTGGGCTCTCGGCTTTTCCTGCAGCCACCGAGGGCAGCTGAGCTCTGCCTTCCCCACACTCAGCCCTGCCCAGCGCAGGCAATGCCCAGAAATTCCCTGTGTGTCCCTGGCCTCGCTGTCAGCCCCGGCAGCGGCTCCGTGGCCCCTCTGTGCCCCGCTGCCCCAGCCATGGTGCCCCAGCCCCTGTGCAGGCCCAGCCCAGGACAGGAGCGCTGCGGGTGGGAACGGCCCCTGGGCCCTGCTGCCCACAGCAGCCTTGGGGCTCTGCGCTGTTGAGCTTTGGACGGGGTACCCTTCCTTCCCGGCCCAGGGTGAGAGAGCAGAGGAGGCTGCTGTTCTGCTGAGTTCTGTATTTCATAGTCTCACAGCTTTCTTGAAGGCAGAGTTCAAAGGGGGTTACATGATAAAGGCAAGCAGCAACAGCAACAACAGGCAAAAACAGCTTCTTCTTCTTCTTCTATATGCTCTATATGCTCTATATGCTCTATATGCTCTAGACTCTATATTTTTTCTTACAGAGGTGTGGATTAGATTTGTTAATTGACCAATAAGATTAACACACGATTCCAGTTTTCCTTTTCTTAACCGATCCTGGTCTAATTCTAACAGTCGTAAGCCTCACACCAGTGTTACACAGGTATTACACAGATTTGCGGATGCAGTTTCTATCAACTCTTATTGTTTATTTGAACGCTCTATCTAAAAAATGTGAACAGTGTCATTCTATCCATATTTTGTCTAAAGTAAAGAATTCTGTGAAAAGGTAACCCTGCTGCAGTAAGAACTGTGTTTAAGGTCTCTGCTGCAGCTTTTCAATGTTTAAGGCACTTAGCATATATTTCTACTAAAGGTTAAAAAATCTGTATTTCTATTTCACTTTGGTGTGACTTCATGTATCTCAGCTTGTCCAAAGGTTTTAATTCAACCCCTGTGCTTTGGCTTCCCTCTGGGCCTGAGTCCAGAGGAGCTTTCACTTCAACAAAACAGAACACTTACAAGAAAAGTAAATGGAGTGGGAACTCATGAGAGATTGAATTTTCTCTGATTCAACTCAAGGATTGATGCCATAGACTTCTGAGTGGAAGAATAATTAATTCATTCTCCTTAAGACAATAAATCAAGAGAATAAATTAGACTTTTGTATCAGGTATGAGTGAAGAGATTGCATCCAACACAAGTTTTTCCTGTAGGATTTTTATTTTATTTTTTTATTTTCTCAGGAGATTGTATCAAGGCAGAAGAATTAAATTCAAGATATTTGTAGCAAAGAGACCTCTGCTGAACTGATTGTTCCAAATAAACATATCCCTTACCCCATATTTCCATGACTGGAAATTTTTCTAATTTTGGACTCTAGTATATTGTACTGTATGTGTATTCAGAATACTTTGCAACAGTTAAATTTGCTTAAATTTCATTTCAGACATTTACTTAATTTTAAGAATTTGCCTCATTTCAGCCATCTTTTAAAAAGTATTTTCACACTTTTATTTTTTTTGTCTGTTACCTTTTCTGTGAGGAGGATCATCATTTGGGTTTTCTCTTGGTACCTCACTAATGCACTCTGAGAGCCATGTTCTGTGTTATTAATGTAGTAGTGATCCGGGGTTCATGGATGGCTACTGCAGGAAACTTGATGGCCAGTAGTGAAAACAGCAAAAATAATGATGAGAGGAGCCACAGACGTTCTGCTGTCTGAGAACTGTGAACTGCCAAAATCAAAAGGTCAGTGCTCTTCTGGTTCAGAATGCCCTTCAGTTGGAGCTGGAACATACTTTGGGCTAAGAGCCTGAGCACAAGAGGCTGTAGCACCTATTTGGTTCAGCAGTTCCCTATAGCCCTACTCCATACTCCACTGCATTCCAGCATGTGATTTGCTGAGCTGTAGACTGTCCCTGAGTGGTGTGATTGCCTGGAATGCTTGAAAATTTGGCTTCACATTCCTCCGTTTCTTTTCAGCATTTTCTCTGTTGCCCTCGTTGCCTCACACCAGCCCCTGTTTTACTTCTAGATGGAGAACAAGGTTACAAACTACAACTTCTCTTCCTATGTACTTAGAGGGGTTCTCACCTGTAATAATAAATGAAATAGGTTTCATTCCTTTTGATTCCTCCTGGTATGATGCAAAGAAAGGAAAGGTAGCTGGAACTATGGCTTTTTGGGGTGGCTGTTATACCAGAGCCCTGCATCTGTATTAGGGATATTCGTGTTGGCCAGACTGTCTCAGCAGAAAGAGGGAGGAGTGCAATATTAATGTCAGGAGCTCATCCCTGTCCGTGATTTATTAAAAGAAGCCTAGCTTCATGTCTTAGGCCCTGAATGAAATACCTGCAGTTTGGCTGCATGAGTTTGTATCTATGGATCCCACTTCTGTGCAATGTCTGAAGGCCAGGGAACTGCCTTTGTTACCTCTCCTACTGGCACTGCTACAGGAGAAGGAAAGAAATCCAACTAATTTTGAATCAGCTAACGTGTCCCTTTTGGATACAGAATTCACTGAGAGCCATAAATACAGTGCGTGGCTTTAATAAAGCACAAACGTGAATTTTAAACCACACCTGGCATTGATGTTGCTTGGACTGAATGTGTGCACAGCCCAATGTTTCTCCTCATTGTCCCTGTTATGAATTTCTGCCATTTTTCCTCTTCATTCCTGTCTGAACAAAAGCAGACTTTGTGCCACTGAGTTGAGAACGTTATAAATAAGGTATGTGATTCGTGCTATTATGTATAAAATTGGAGTGTAATCAGACCCTACAGAGACCGAGTTTCAAAATCCCTTCAGCAGCCTGGCTGAGAGAAAAATTTCACAACACTAAAAGAAGTTCTCTCACAATAAGTGAGGATTCCACCCAGGTGGGGTTAGATCTTATCACCGGGACATCTGCACCATAACTACTTGATTGCCACCTTCTGATATCTACATCTCATCTGATAAGGAATCGGACATCCCGGGAACTAAAAATAACTGCTCCAGGAAGCAGAGATGGCCCATTCATCAGCAGAAATGGCCCACTCATCACCCAGGATGGACAATTCCTGGGATCCAGGAAAGGCTTTGTGCAGCCCAACTCCGGGACAAGAAAACTTCATGAATATGCTAAAATGACGAGAAGAATAGAATTAATTCGGACTCTGCCCAAAAAATGTAAAAGAAGGGACCAGCCAAAGCAGCATCCGTGAACTTGGGAGGTCTGGTGCGACAGAGATCAGATCTATGCGTGTTCACCCAGCTCCGACCCCGGGCTCGGAGCTGCTTTTCTCCATCGTGGCTTTTAAAACCGATATTTCGGTAGCATAATAAATGTCATTTCTTTATAAATTTTGATTGGGCAATTTTGTTTATCTTAAGAACATCCTTCTCAGGCATCAGGAAATTGCCCCATCTCTTTGTTCACCGTCTCGAGTGCTTTTCTCACTCAGAGAGGATGGTAACACCACAGGGATTTGTGTACTGACTCTGAGCAGCAAGCTTTGGCCCTGGTGAAGCTGAAGGACCATAAGGCAAGGCAGGAATTTGTTAAGAAGTTCTCACTAATCCCTGGATTTGAAGGAATGATGGAATAAATGGCAAACCTTTTGCTTCAGGCACTGGAGCAGATGATTTTTCTAACAAATAATATTGGTTTGAGCGTTACTGAGCTCATTCACCTTGTGAGGGATTTTTTCTTTAAAAAAACATTGATTTCTTTGTACCTTAATAGCACAGCTTTTGAACAGCTGGGTGCTTTTGTGTTCCTTCTCCCGTTTATGATGTCAGTGTGCTTTTTACTGCATATCCAAGAACAGCTTTTAATTTTTCTCATTTTTAGCTTCACTTCCTAGTTTTTACAGTTAAGTGCATTTTTTATGTTGTAGGTCACCTGTCACATTTCCCTCGGGCAGTATCTGTACACTGCAAGTGATTCAACCTCTCTCTTTCTGTTTCATCTCATGCTAATGGCTGGGAGATGTTATCTGGGTTAGCCAGGCTAAGGAACATCCTGTTCTTGCTTGATCTTCTTGAGCTGAGAACCTTCTGGCTATCTCACTGCTCCTTGGAGTATTATGTTGCTCTGGGTTCTGCAGATAGTTATCTGAGGTGGGAACTGGCCAGATGAGTTGCTGCCCTTTGTAAATGGCTCTGTTTAAATTTCTGTGCTATCTTGGACACCGCTTAAGGTGTTGGGTCCCTCTTGCCTCAGGTGCTGTAAATGGGAAGATGAGAAATTCCTTCCCATCACTGATGAAAGTCCTGGCCAATCTCAGTATCAGGGGAGATCTGTAATGTGATTAATTTCCTTTGCTGCAGTATCTGTGCCAGGCTTTTCTCCCTTGTGTTTGATCGTTTATAACATACACAGATACATGTTTTACTTAGGGAAAATCTGGGAGCATGGTGTGTTCATAGCTACTCGGTAACATATTTTCAGTATATATAACACGTGAATGGAAAAGGGGAAGTGCAGCACAATGAGTGTGTTTTGGGTATCTCCTGCAGATGTTGAATCTGTCCATAAGAAGAGATTTCTAAGAAAGTTTTATTAATGAACGTTGCATCATTGCTTTTTTTATGCTTGCAGCTGCTCAGAGGGAAGGAAAGTCCCACGTCTCTCTTACACTTGTTGAAACACAGCATGATTTGTTGGTGTATATAAATTTAAGCTAGCTATTTCTCATTTGACTTCATTTTGCTTTGTGCCAAGGTCCTCTGGAGTAACTGAAACAGAAGTAAAATGCCTGTTCTGATGGAATGATTGAATAAAATGTAAAAGGATAGCAACAGTCAAATTAGATCCCCTTGCTGCTCATTGCCAGGAAGAGCTGGTTCATTAAACCAAAGCAGGATGGAAGTGATGAGCAATGTGCTTGCTTAAAGGATTCCTCCCTTGAGAGGGTGATGGTGTCACCTGGATCCTTGAGATCATCATCTGCTGCTTGCTGACTGCCTCTGAGGAACAAGCCTCAATGTCATCTTACCTGTCTGTGACCCATCGGCCTCGGGAAACAGCTGCTTTCTCTCATGCTGCACTGGTTTGGAAAGGAAGGAAGAGGCAGGAAAATTGTGACTTTCACCTGTGTGAGTGCTTTGGTGGGAACAAGATTGTGTCTTTCTATGTAAGAAAGTGTGTGTGTGTCTCTCTTAAAAAGCCTGGTGCTTGTTATCTTTGCTAAGCAATTGCAAAGAACCAATGAAATAGAGAGACAGTGTTGTGGTGGATATTAACTTTTAATGAGCTTACAGAATAGAGCCTTTCATAATCGGAATTCCTTAGCTCTACAGAGATAATGAAAATAAGAATGTAGTGAAGTTGCTATATACACTAGCAGATGATTTCCAAACACTGAAACCCAAAGGATTTAAAATTTATTCTGCTAAGAAATTGCTTGGGACATGCAACTCTTGGACAGGAACTACATTTCATACTAAGTAGACATCATCTGGTTATGTTGAAATGTAAAGACTCAATTGGGGTCTTGCAGAAAGCAGTGGTAGAAGTACTGTTGGCTTTGCTAAACGCAGACCTGGGCCAGTGGGAACTATCCTGGTGCTGGCAGACAACAAGGTCTGCATGGAGGCGGGGGTGGGGGAAATCACGGGTAGGGCTTGGCCCCAGTATTTTCAGAACTATAAAGGACTTGGAATGGCCTGGGAAATTCTGTTCCGGGTAGAGATGATGATGGGATGGGTCAGCATTTAGGAAATGCTGATTAAATGAAGGGCACGCAGGGAGTTGAAGACATTGTGTTAAGGTGAGGAACAAGACCGGGACACCGCGCTGGGGCCCCGCGCACTTTTCCAGCCCGGCCGCCCCCACGGGCCGGGCCCCGCGGCTCCCGCTGCCGCCCCCCAGCACGGGGCTGTGTCCCAGACCCCACGGTCCAGCCCGAGCTTTGGGGGCGGCAGCGGAGCTGCTGGACGGAGCTTCCAGCCCCACCAGCCGCAGCTCCGATCCCTTGGGCCGTGACGCCGGGGACGGGTGTCCGTCGGCGCTCGGGTCTGTCAGCTTTTGCAGTCCAAAGGGAGAAACTGAGTCCCAAGGGGTGTCGGTTTCCATCAATCGCTATTTCTCCTCTCTTTTCCATGATGGATTTCACAGCGCTTCCTTTCGCCCCAGAGATTTGGAAAACAAAATTCCCGGCTGCCCCGGATCCCTGCAGCTCTCCACAGCTCCAGCCTCGTCCCTCCTCTCCGTTTCCTTCTCTCCAGTCTCTCCCGCCTGGCCCTGCCGGCTCGGAGGAAGGAGATTCCCCCGGCACCCCCTGCCTCCTCCTCCTGTCCCGTGGGGCGCAGTTGGTGCTTCTGGAGCCGCCTGCCCGCGCAGCCGGACCCGCCCTGCGGCCGCTCAGCGCTGCAGCCGAGGGAATGAATTGCAGGCACCGCTGCGCTGGGCTGGCCCTGGCCGGGTGCCCGGGGCCACCAAAGCCGCTCTGGCACTCTGCTCACAGCTGCAGCACACAGAGCACTGAAGGAAAGGCTTGTGGGCTGGGATCGGGGCAGGGAGAGTACACTCATTGCTCACTGCCAGGGCCACAACAGACCCAAGCTGGGGAAATTAATGGAATTTATTTCCAAACCAATCACACCAGGACAAGGAGAACTAAAACAAATCCTAAAGAAACACCTTCCCCACCCCTCCCTCCTTCCCGGGCTCCCAGTCTCCGCCCGCAGTCCCTCCTCTGCCCTCCCTGCACGGCAATCGTGTCACCAGCCATGAACTTGGCTTTTGCCTCATCCCGGGATCTCTTCCCGGACAGGAAGAACTTTCCCCAGCACAGATTCAGGCTGTGGCAGCCTTTGAGGCTCAGGGTGTTTCTCCTGCAGCTCCTTGCAGGTCTCCTCTCCCCGTGCCGGCTCTCCTGCGCCACAGAACTCTGCCGGCTGCAGCTTTGCAAACGTCAGGTCCAGGTCTGGATGTTCCTGCACGATTTGCTCGAGGTCCTTGGGGGCTGCATCCGATCCACTGTTGTTGTGTTCCCCCTCGGCACGGAGCCCATGGATCTGATGGCCCCTGGCCAGGGCCTGGCACAGGAGGTGGAACCTGGGTGCTGCTGCAGCGGCGCCGGGGGAGCCCCAGGACTCGCTGTGGCCGCTGTGGCAGCCGCAGCACAGCCCGTTCCCAGCGAGGAGCCCAGGGCTCCGTGGGGCTCTGCAGGACCTCGGCCCTGGGGCTCGTCTGCATCAGCCCGGGCAGCTGGGCTGGACTTGGCTTCCTTTGTGTCTCTGGCTGCCCTGGCACAGCAGCTGCCCAGCGCTCAGGGGACAGCAATGGGAGCGGGGCAGGTCGGGGTGAGCTTCAGTGTCTGTGCCCGGCAGAAATGCCAAAGCCTTCCCTAAGGAGCAGCGAGTGCTGCCAGAGCACAGGATGCTGCTGCTGCTGCTGCTGCTGCTGCTGAGCACGGGACGGCCCCAGGGCTGATGCCAGACAAAGCCGGGATGGGAGCCACAAACAACGGGAGGAGGGGGGGAGGGGCAGGAGAGGACGAGGAAGAGCGAGGGGGGAGGGCGGATGGAGGAGCAGGAGCGGCAGGAAGAGGAGAGATAAAAGGGGAGGGGCGGGAGGAAGAGGAGAGATAAAAGGGGAGGAGCGGGAGGAAGAGGAGAGATAAAAGGGGAGGAGCGGGAGGAAGAGGCAGGACAGAGGAGGCAGGAAGAGGAGCCTCCACGTGCATCCATCGCTCTCTGTGTCCGCAGCTCTCGGCTCCCCCCATCCCGCAGGTGACCGGGTAGGGACAGCTCGCCCCAAATATCTTGGGCAGTCACTGGGGATATTTTTGGGAGAGGGGATTTTTGGAGCTTGGAGGACTCCAGCACCGAGCCCCAAATATCTTTGTTGGTTCCTGGGGGAAGGGGGTTTGGTGGGGCGGGGGGGGGAGGCGGATGTTTGGATCTTACAGGGCTCCAAATGTGAGTCGGAAATGCCCCTTGGGGGATATTGGGGAGCCCCCGGCACGCGGGGTTTTGGGGGTCCCGGTGGCGGCTGCCGGGAGAAATGGGATGGGGCGGGATGGGGCCCGGGAAGGGTGGGATGTGGATTGGGGGGTGGGATGAAGTGTGGCGGAGGGGGATGGGCGGGATGGGGCCTGGGCTGAGGCAGCCGAAGGTTGGGGATGATGAGGCCGGGGGGACCCCACTCCTGAGGGGCGTGCAGGGTATCCGGCAGCTCGGAGGGAGTTTTGGGGCACCCCTAATCCTGAGGGGGTGGTGCCGGCAGCGGGGGACACGTGGCTCCGGCAGCTCTGGCCCCAGCTGAGCCCCCCCCGCCGCCAGCGCCCCCCGGAGCGGAATTTGGGGAGGGGGAGGTGGGGGCGGCCAGGCCGGGCCCCCCCGCGCTGTCCCGGCGGGGGCCGAGTGCGGGCGGGAGCCCCGCGGGGCCCGGCCCTGCCCGGGCACGGCTGATGCCGCCCGCCCGCGCTCCGCACTGGTCCGGACTGGTGCTCCCAGTGCCGTGCGGGGCGGGGCCGCTCTGGGGACCCCCCAGGGCACAGCGCGGCTGCTTTGGGGCTGTGGGCAGCGCCCGGCGCTGGGCATGGGGCGGGTGGGGGCAGCTGGGGCCGCACTGGTGGCACTGGTGGTGCTGGGAGCCCCCTCGGCCGCGGGGTGAGCGGTGAGAAGGGGGGCGAGTCTGGGACCCCAAATTGAGCGAAATGGGGAATGGAACCCCCAAAGTGAGCAGGAGGGGCCTGGAACCCCCAAAACCAAGGCCGGGGGAGGGGAGGTGGGGATTGGGGATGGGGAAGGTGCAGAAGGGGAGGGGCTCGAGAGGGGCCTGGGAGCCCCAAACAAAGCGGGAGGGGGCTGGGACACCCAAATTGAGCTGGAATGGGGCTGTGGATTGGGGGAATGCTGAGAAAGGGGAGGAGAGGGGAGGGAAAGGTGGAGTTGGGGCAGAAGAAGAGCGGTTCCATGGGGGTCCAGCCCTGTCCCCCAGCACCTGAGGCCTGGAGCGATTCCCTGGGGCTCTGGGGAAGGGAGGGATCCGCACTGGGGGGGTCCCCAACCCCCCTGTCCATGCCTGGGGCTGATCGGGGCTCCCCCCACACAGCAGCCGGTGCTGGGGCAGCCGTGGGGCAGAGGGGGTGGGAAAGGGGGGGCAGGGTGGGAGTGGAGGAGGAGCGGGAGGAAGAGGAGGGAGAGAGGAGGAGGAGGAGCAGGAGAACCACGAGGTTCCACCGCCCGCCCACTGTGTCCGCAGCACCCCCAGCCCCGGTAGCATCTTCCCCCCCATCCTGCAGGTGAGCGGGGAGGGGGAGCTCACCCCAAATCTATCGGGGGGTCAGCAGGAGGGGTTTTTTTGAAGGGGTGTTTGGAGCTTGCAGATTCTGGAATCGAGCCCCAGATGTCCTTGCATGTCCCTGGGAGGGATTTTTTGGGCCAGAGGGGATATGTGGGTCTTGCAGGACTCCAAAGCTGAGCCATAATTGCCCCTTGGCAGTCTTGGGGGTCCATGTGAGGATCACCCGGTACTTGCAGGGTGGGACATTGGCTTTGGGGATCCCCAGGAGAGCTGGGGGCTGGAACACGGGACCCCTGGAGTGGGGAGAGCAGAGAGGGACGATACCAGAGCTGGGGGACCCCAAAGAGCCTGGAGGGGTGGGGGGGCCTGGAGATGAGGTGGGGCTGGGACCCCTCAGCCCTGAAAGGGGGGGTGAGGAGAGAGGGGAGCCTCAAGTGCCTGGAGTGGAGGGAGGCTGAAGAGGGAGACCCTGGGACCTCTGGGAGCCAAAGCAGAATCAGGAAAAAAGGGACCTGTGGGACCCCTGAAACCCCCAGCATCCCTAAGCAGGACCCCGGAGAGGGGGATCCCCAGGACTCACGGGACCCCCAGCAGCCCTGACAAGGGGGACCCCCAGAACCCAAAGTGAGGAGACTGGAAAGGGGGAACTCCTGGAGGATTCTTCTGGAGTCACTGTCAATTTTTTGTTGGTTTTTATGGACACCGGTGACATCTAGAGATGGACTTGAGCAGTAGGAAGCCCCAACCCAGGACACTCATCCCTAGTTTCTCCCCAAACCAGGATTTCCCATTCCCAGCCCTTGGCCAGATGAAGGAGGAGGCTGTGAGGAAGAGGAAGATGCCCCGGGAGCCCCAGGCAGGTGAGGAGGAAGTCAGTGCCCCTTTCCCCTCTCTCCTGCTCCATCTCCCAGCCCAGCATCGCCCCCGGCTGCAGGACAACCCCGCTGCCGACGCCGTCCTGCCGGGGACGGACTGGGGGGATCTCCTTGCCCTTCCCTGTGGCACGGAGGTAAATCCCATCCTTTCCTTGTCCTTCCTCCCCAGACAAGGAGCTGAGCACGGAGCCCAGGGAGGACAAATCCCCGCGGCAGAACCTGGTGGAAGAGGCCGTTTTGAGCGGCTCCACGGCGCAGGAATCCAACGGGGAGGAAAAGCCCCGGAGATCCCGCAGGAGGAGGGGCTGCAAACGCAGCCCAGGGTGCTCTGAGGAGGAAAGACCCACCCTGTGCGGGGAAGGCGGCCGGAGATGCAGCCAGAGGTCAGAGCTGGTGGTTCATGAGCAGCTTCACAATGGGGAGAAGCCCCACAAGTGTGGGGAATGTGGGAAGAGCTTCAGCCGGAGCTCCCACCTGATCCGCCACCAGATGATCCACACTGGGGAGAGGCCCTACGAGTGTGGGGAATGTGGGAAGAGCTTCAGAGACAGCTCCCACCTGATCCGCCACCAGATGATCCACACCGGGGAGAGGCCCTACGAGTGTGGGGAGTGTGGGAAGAGGTTTCACACCAGCTCCCATCTCCTCCTGCACCAGCAGATTCACACGGATGCGAGGCCCTTCCGCTGCCCCGACTGCAGGAAGGGCTTTAGGTACAACTCTAACCTCATCAAGCACCGGCGCATCCACACCGGGGAGAGGCCCTACGAGTGTCCCCAGTGTGGGGAGAGCTTCAGACAGAGCTCTCACTTGACCAGACACCAACAGAGGTACCACTAAGGGAAGCCCTGCGAGTGCCCCGACTGCGGGAAGAGCTTTGTCCTCTGCTCCAACTCCATCTCCCATCAGAGGAGCCACGTTTGGCAGAGCCCTGGTGACCCACATTCCCTGTGATCCAGGTTGGGAAGACCCCTGGCTGGTGCTCTCCACGTTCTCCTGGATCCCCGTAGGCACCTGGGTGAACGCAGGGGCAGGAACATCCATCGGGACTCTGATTGAAATCGGAAATTCATTGGGAAGAGCTCTTGTACTGACTTCACAGCATAAAAATTCTCACCTGCTCTGTCCAATTGTTTCTTTTTGTGCCACCCAGCAACCCTGGATGATCTTGGAGGTCTTTTTCAACCTAAACACTTTCCTCCTTCATCCCATCACAACAACCATAATTGGGGTAGAAATAAAGAAATTAAACAAAGGTATCTAAAGTGGCACCATTTTAGCAAGATTTGGGGGTGAATTTGGGGTTGGTTCAGGGGAATATTTGGGAGAATTTGGGTGTTGTGATGCCATGGGTTGGGCAGACGGGGCCACAGTCTCATAGTTGTGGGGGCAGAATGTGTCCACCTGAGCCCGTCTGTTCTCCAGGAATTCTGGTTGTCTGTCGAAATTCCTGTCCTGGGTCTCCCCCTTTGGGGTGTGGCCCTCAAAGTGCCCAAATCGCTGCTGAAGTGCCTGAGGTGCTCTGGGCTGTGGATGTTCCTGTCCCCCAGCCTGTCCTGGTTGGTGCCATAAAGGGTGGGAGGGGATCAGGGGGGCTCCTTGGGGGACTGGGCTGGGCTTTTGTGTCTCTTGAGGGCATTTGTGGTGCTTGGAGGGGCCTTTTGGAGTGGTCTCTGAGAGAGTTTAAGTGATCTTGGCAGGGCTGTGTGTCTTGGAGAGAATTTTGTGGTTCTTGGGGTCATTTATGATGCAGGGAGTGGTTGGGGGGGTTCCTGGCCGGGAGCTGTGGGGTGATTTGAGGGGTCTGGGAGTGGCTGTGGGGCTGGGAGGGGGTTTTAGGGCAGTTGTGCTCTCTCCCAGACCCCAAAGCTGCCACCAGACCCCACACCCCAAGATGCTGCCAGGGCTGGCGGCTCCATGTTGGGGTTCATCCTCCTGGCGCTGCAGGAGAAGGTGAGGGGGGTCCCCAGGGGCCGTGTGTGTCCCCCCAGAGCGTGTGTGACCTCCCCCATGCCGGTGTCACCCCCTTTTCCCTGCCCACAGGGCTCCTGAGGCAGCCCCTGCTGCCCCGGGAGGGAATTTGGGGAGGGGGCAGAGGGGGTGCGCAGCCCCCGCCGGGGGATGACCCCGGCCCAGCGCCCTTCGTTCAGCACCGAGCTGGGCTTGGGGCCGCAGGAGGAAGAGGCCGATGGGAAGCAGATCCTGCAGGGGGGACAGGGCTTGGGCTCAGGGCAAGGTCCTGCCCTGCACACCTGGCTCAGGTGTGAGCCTGCCCCGGGAAGGGAGCGGGACATTGCCATCCCCACGGATCAGGGCTGGGAGCAGCGCTGGGAGCACGGACATGGAAATCCTGGGAGCCACTGGGACCGCCCTGGGGGGTGAATGATCCCCCCCAGCACCTTTCCAGGCCGCCCTGCGAGCTGAGAAATGCTCGCTGGGCCTCGGCCTTGGCCAAGAGCCCCCGGGCTCAGCTGCTCTGAGCTCAGGCACTGCCGGCTCCCGCAGCCCGCCCAGGGCCGCCCTGCCCGTGCCGGGGCTGTGCTGGAATTCTCTGCTGCTGCTGGGCCACTCGGGGGCTCTGGCCCAGCAGGAAAGGTGACCCTGAGCCAGGAGCTTTCCTTGGCCGCAGCAAAGCCTCGGCACGGAAAGACCTTCCCAGCGCTGGGCCCTGGGCCGGGAGGGATTGTGCCACCACAGCTGTCCCTCCATTTCTTCTGCCAGGCAGCTTTAGCACAGGAGAAGTGGAGAAGCCAGAGCTGCCTCTCAGCTTTCCGCAGTCCTGCAGAGCAATCCTGTGTTGGAAGCAGCCTGGGAACAGGGTTGAGGTGGCAGGGCAGGGGAATTGAGAGCCCTTTCCTCCGCCGTGGGCCCAGGCTCTGGCCCTTGCCCTTTGCAATGGCCCTGCAGCTGCCAGAGGGGCCTTTTTGGCTCAGCTGAGAGCAGTCCTGCTGCAAGGCTGTCCTCGAGCTGCTTGGGCTGCACATGTGCCCAGGGAATGCTCATTGCTTGCAGTCTCAGGCGCTGTGGGTGTGCAGGTGTAACTACTGCAGGAGGGAACAGCTCTGCTGGGGGCAGTTCTCTTTTTCTTGGTGGTTTTTCTGTTGAAGGAACGTTCCCTGCCAGCTGTGGGCAGAGCTGTGTAGCTGTATGTGCCACTTGTGTGTGGCACTGTGGCTCAGGAGGTGGCCAAGGGGAGCTTGGCCGAGGTGTGGGCAGAGGAATGGCCATCAGGCCAGGCTGGGGGGTCAGCGGCCGGTCAGTTGCGTTGCGTGGCCGCGGCTCTGGAGGCTTGTGTGGGAGCGTGTGCAGGGCTGGAAGGCTGGGGCTGCCGCCGCTGTGTCCCAGAGCCGGGAAGGCCGGGGCTGGCCCGGCCCTGGCCCGGCCCCGCCAGCTCTGGCAGCTGCCGGCGGGGACACAAAGGGCAGCTCCGAGCTGCGGCCGCTGCGCTGCGGCCGCACAAAGGCAGCGCCCGCAGAGCTCCAGGGCAAGGTCCTGGCCCTGGCTCGGGGCTGGGCCGGGGCCAGCGGCAGAAAATCAACTTGCAGCTTGGGCCCCGCAGCAGGGAGGAGCAGCAATTGCTGGCTGAGAGAGACTCTTGCCAAGGGCCTGCGGGGCCGGGCCCCAGGGAACGGCTTCCCGCTGCCCGAGGGCAGGCTGAGATGGGATGTGGGGCAGCAATGGTTCCCTGGCAGGGCGCTCAGGGCCTGGCCCAGGCTGGCCCCAGAAGCTGCGGCTGCCCCCGCATCCCTGCAAGTGTCCCAGGCCGGCTCGGCCATTGGGGCTTCCTGCCCAGGAGGGCTGGGCTGGGCTGGGCTGGGGCTGCTGAGGGCGGGATGGGCTCTGCCTGAGACAGCTGAAGGCTGCGCATGATGAGGCCGGGGGGACCCCGTTCCTCAGTGGGTTCTGGGGTATCCCACATTCCTGAAGGGATGTCAGGGTATGTCCCGTTCCTGAGGCAATTTTGGGGTGCCCCCAGTGCTTCGGGAGGGGTTGTGAGAGGGGGTCTCTGGTGCTTGGAAGGGGGACCTATTGTCCGGGATGCGGGGAGCCCATTTTGGGAAGGATGCTGCTGTTTCTGGCAATGTTGAGAGGTTCTGAATGGGCTGTGGGGCCCTGGCTCTCATTTTGGGACTTGAGGTGAGCCCATGGGCACAGCAAGGGCTGAGGAGAGGTTCCAAGCTCCCATTTGGGATGGAGGGATTGAGCGGGTGCCTGCAATCAACTCAATGCCAGCCCCAGTGTGTCGATGGCAGCCCCAAATGGCTCGATCCGTCAGCCCCAAGGCCCGGCTGTGGGGAGTCAGGAAGCACAGAAGGGGAATTGGTGTCCAGGAGGTGTGGGATGGGATGGGATGGGGATGGGGATGGGGATGGGGATGGGATGGGGATGGGATGGGGGTGGCATTGTGGGGGTGGCATTGTGGGGGTGGCATTGTGGGGGTGGCATTGTGGGGGTGGGATGAAGTTTGGGATTGATGGGGTGGTTTGGGCACTTGGAGTGGGGCATTTCAGGAAGGGAAAGAAGGAGCTGCTTTTGGGGAGGCTCCTGCTGCTTTTTGACAATTTTGGGGCCTCTAGGTGGCTTCTGGGAGGTTGCAGTGAATTTGGGGAAGGTGCCGAAACCCCCCGCAATTTGGGGGGCTGAGGTGAAGTCCCCACATTTTGGGAGGGTGAGGGGATCCCAATTGGGAGGGGGTCCTGCTGCTTTGCATCCCTTAAGTGGGGTGAGAATTGGGCAAGGAAGGAAGGAAAGAACAAGGAAAGGAAGGAAGAAAAGAAAAATAGAAGAAAGAAAAAAAGAAAGAAGGAAAGAGAGCAACAAGAAATAATAAAATAGAAAAAAAAAAGAAAAAAATTAAAAATGAAGGAAGGAAGCAAGAAAGATATAATAAAAATGAAAAAAAAAGAAAAGAAGAAAGGAAAAAGATCAAAAGACATATAAAAAAGGAAATGAAAGTGATTAAAAATGAAAAGAATTAGAAAGAAAGCAAGACTAAATAACATGAAACCAACAAGGAAAAATTATTTAAAAAGAAAAGAAAAATCATTAAAAAAATGAAGCAAGGAAGCAAAAAGATAATAAAAATGAAAGAAAGGAAGAAAAGAGGAAAGAAAGAAAGTGAAAGAAAAGAAAAATTAACAAGAAAATGAAAAAAAGTGAAGAAATTAGAAAAGAAGAAAGAAACAAAGAAATAAACAAAGAAAGCAAGAGTACATAACATGAAACCAACAGAAAAATAAAAGGAAAAGAAAAAAAAAGAAGAAAGAAAGAAGCAAGGAAGAAAGAAAAAAAGAACAGAAAGACACAAGAAAAAAACAAAAGAAGAACAGAAAGAAAGCCAAAAGAGAATGAAGGAAAACACAAAGCAACAAAAAAACTTTAAAAGAAAGAAAAAAAGATAAAAGAGTGAAGTATGAAGAAAGCAAGCTAAAAGAAATCAACACGAAAATTTAAAAAGCAAAGGAAAGTAAAAGATAAAGGAAAGACTCAATAATGTGAGACCAAGAAGAAAAATGAAAAAATAAAATGAAGAAAGCAGCAAGAAACAATTAAAGAACCAAGAGAAATATTGAAAAATGAAGAAATAAAGAAAAAAGCAAGAAGGTAATAAAAATGAAAGAAGGAAAGGAAGAAAAAAAGAAAGACTGAAAACATGAAACCAACAAGAAAATAAATGTTAAGAAAAGTCAAAAAAAGAAGAAAGAAACAAGGAAGAAAGAAAATGACAGAAAGAAAGACATGAGAAAAAATAAAAGAACAAGAGAACCAAAGAAAGCAGAAAAAGAAAGAAAGATGAAAAACAGAAAGCAACAAAGACAAGAAAAAGAAAAAAGGTAAAAAAATGAAGGAAAGAAAAAAGAAGGAAAGAAAACGAAAAGAAATCAAGTGAAGAAATAAAGTGAAGAAAAAGAGAAGAAGAAAGAAAGACTAAGTAATGTGAAACAAAAAAACTTTTTAAAAAAAGAGGAAAGAACCAAAAAAGAAAGAGAAAAAGAAAAAAAGAAAGACACAAGAAAAAATAAAAGAAAGAAGAAAGCAACAAAAAAAATAGGAAAAAGAAAGAAAAAAGAGGAAAGAATGAAGAAAGAAAGCAAGCTAAAAGAAATCCAGGAGAAAATGAAACCCTTGTGCCACTGCGGGACCTTGTGCAGCCAAGGAGAGCATTGTGAGAGTGCGGGGCCACGGAACCAAGGGACCATTGGGACCTTGTGGGGCCTCCTGGACTCAAGGGACCATTGCCACACTGTGGGGCCTCATGGAATGAAGGGTCCATGGTGCCACTGCAGAGCCAAGGACACCATGGTTACACTGCGGGGCCATGGAACCAAGGCACCATTGGGACACCCCGTGGCCTCATCCTCTGGAATTCCAACACATCTGAGGGATGGCAGCACCTGCAGGCAGCACGGAAGGATTCTGGGGAGAGCCTTTGATCCCTGCTCCAAAGGAAATCAGAGAAAGAGCTCTCGTCAGATCAAGGCACCTTTTCCTTTTCCTTTCCCTTTCCCTTTTCCTTTCCTGGTGTAAACTGTTGACCTGCCTGTAAGGGTGCAGCAAAAGCTTTGCAGGGTTTGGTTCAAGGTCCCCAAGGTGGGAACAGGGAAGTGTTGGAGTCCCTTCTAAGAGAAGGCTTGGAGTCTTTGTGCCATGACTGCCTGGGATGCATGGAACAAGTGTGTTCTGGCAGACTCTGGGACCTCGAGAGCAATCCCATGCAGGAGCCAGCACTGGCCCTGCACCCTGGTGGGAGCAGCGTGGTGCGGATGGGAAACGGGCAGCTGGGTGTGCAGTGGCAACCTCGAGCCAGGTCCTAGAAGGCCAGGCTTTAGCTTTGAACAGAGCAGCACAAAAAGCAGAATGAATGACCTTGCCTAGAAATCCCTGAAGGACAAAGGGTGACCATATGGACTGATTTGAACTCTGGGTTTGCAATAATACACGCCCAGGGAGCCACATGGAAGGAAAGGGCACAGAGGTCTCCAGTGAGTACAAAAAGAAATCAGTCCCCTACTGCAGAGTGTGCCAAAGCCAAAAGAAGTGGCCCTGGTGCCCTTGTAAAGCCCATGGGTTTGGAGACTCCCCAGGTAATCCAGGGAATCCATTGGCTGACCAAACAGCTCAAGAGGGGGCTGCAAAAGCTCTCCTTGCACTAATACCTAGCAAAAACTGGAATGTTCTGCAACAACAACCAGATTCCAGTGATCAGGACAGGCAGTCAGCCCCAGCAGCAGCAGCAGCTACGGAAAATCCCAGCAGGTGATTGGTAACCCCGTGTGGGCAGGTAATTGTAGCTCCACAATTAATGTAGAACGGAACTAAAACATCAGCAAACACAGGAGGAAATGGAGAATCTGGTGGCCAGTTTACAAAGGCATCTAGTAAGCAGAAAAATGGCAAAAAATGATAGATCAGTTGTTGAGAAAGATGGGATTGGTTTTGAAGGAAGAAGGCTGCCTGCAGGGCTGGTTAAATGGGAATCACCAGGTGATTTTGGCCAACTGATTTTGCAGAAGTGCCCAGGCAGAAGGGGACTGACACATTTTGGCATTGGTGGATCCTTTTTCTGGATGGCCAGAAGCTTTCCCATGTGGCACCAACAAGACAAGGGAAGGCTCAGAAGTTTTGCAGAAATGAATATTTAATAGCACTGGGCCTAACTCTTGTAAGCCTTAAAAGGTGCATGGTTCTCAACAGATCATTGGGGCTGGACTCGCCTGTGCATCCTTTCCAACCAGGAGATGCGGTGTGCACCAGAACCTGGAATTCTGGAACAATCCAGCCAAAGTGGAAGGGACCATCTCAAGTCCTCCTGGTAACCTACCCTGCACTCAAGGTAGAAGGAATCCAACTTGGGGTTCATCACATGTGGGTAAAACCAGCGAGCACACATTAAACACAGCAGAAACAAGACTGACTGACACCGTGGAGTTTGGGGTTTTACATAAATCCTATTGTTTTAGGTATTGAATATGATTTTCTAAGGGGATACTATTTATTGGATCTGGATAAAGATGATCAATAATTGTGTATCTATAATAATAATAGAAACGATGTTCCTGGCTTCTGGGAAGGGAAATGCGGTTTTCAAAGTCAGTTCAAGGTGTTGGCAGATGACAGAATGTAACCCCTGTAACAGCTTGTTTGCCAACACCAACCTCTGCAGAAAATCCAGTTCCGTGGGGAGCTTCAGTCAGCAATTTGACAAAAATCTGGGAACACGTGTGGGAAGGAAATAGCACCCAGGGCACCTGGACAGGGATGGAAGGAGAATATTCCTTACCATGGACACATCAGAACAATAGTGCTGAGAATTGTAACATTCCAAAGCGGATCTGGAAATTACATCAGGAAATATTGATCAGCTGACAGATTGCACTGATACCCCCTGGGGCTGTCAAATTCCAGCAGTCTGGAATGGCCCTCAGACAGGACACTGGGAATGTTTCCAGCCAGTTCAGGGGTGTCTGGGCTGGGCAGGGAGCCCAGGCCTCCCACAGGACCCCTTAGAGGTGGGTATAAAATATCCAGATTTAACAAGGTCAAGGCCAAAGGATGCCAGGACCAAGGAAAAGTGGGATTGCCCTGGGACAGACACTTGAGCTGTTTGGAATGCTGAGGTCCAGCGGCTCCTGGCTGTGGCCCAGGCTCTGAGGCTGGGCTGTGTTTGTAGAAATGATTCTGCCTTTCTCAGGGACACGTGGGCTGAGCCAACAAACAAGGAGCCTTGGAGAGGCACAGAGTGTCAGCAGGACACGGTCAGATCCTTAGGAGCCCCAGGATGGGTGGGAAGGGATGGAATTTGGAGCACACGTTTCCCCTGGGAGAATCAGGAGCACCACGGACACTGGGGGTATGAACGTTCCGTCCCTCGTGCAAGGAGTCACCACTGGGAACCCGACTGTGGGGAAAGGTTAAAGGGGATGGAACTGGGAAACATCCCAGTGCGGGAACTCCAGCGGGATGGATTTTAGAATCCATCCCTGCTCCGCAAAGATCTGCCTTTAGGAACAGACCAGCCCCACACCATTGGGCTCTGCAAATGGGAACTTCAGTGAATGCAGCTCCTTTGGGGTTTGCTGAAATAAAGGAACAATTGCCAGCCCCAGCTAAAATGACCTTCCAGAGCAGATTGGCTTTAGCCCTATTGCTGCTACATGGACAGGGAGTGTGTGGATTCTTGAACTGAAACAGCAACACTTGTTGTGTGCACATTCCAAATGTGATGCTGGATTGGATGATCAGGTAGAGAGGATAAAATCGGCTGCTGCATCCAGCAGGGAATTAAGGGGAGGGTTAGACTGTAACTGTTTGGATAAAATATTTAGAGGACTTGGATTTTCCCTGACTGATGGTTGGCCTCACTTTTGCAAAGTCTAACTGGGATCACAGCACTACTTGTGCTTATGACACTTGCTTTGAGCTGTGTAAAGAACATGGCTGTGAAAGCAGCTGAGGAACTCGTGGGATGTGAGTAAAGGAGCAGAGTGAGGCTTCTGAAGGCTTGAAGGGAAGAGAAGCTTCACAGCCCTCCAAGGGGGGGAAATTTGCCAGATGAAAAACCGTTTGCACCTGGTGGGTTCATACAGTGCTTCTTCTCCAAAAGCCACTGGCCATGGACCCGCCCAAGGCTGATTCTGTGGGCAGCAACCAGCCCAGGTGTGCCAACTTTCACCAGTTCACCGGGCAGCCAGGGCTGGCTTTGGGGTCAGCGACCAGCAGGGACCCCCAAGGAGACCCCCAGGGCAGAAGAAGGGATATGCAAAGGGGTGGGGGAAATCTGCAATGATTTTGGGGCAATGATGATCGTGTGTGTGTTTCTGGTGGGACAATCTGGGAATGTGTCTGTGAAGCACAGTCTGCAAACAGGAACATTCCTGAACTCGGCACCCACGGCTTTGGGAGGGGCTCTCCCCTCGTGCATCCGGCCCAATAAAGAATGCTGCTGCTTCGTGCTGTGCTGGTGCTGAGGAGGTTTTGTTTCACTGAAGTTTTGGTAACACCTCTGTGCCTGTGTCACAGACCCCCAGAGCAGCTGTGATGTCAGGAAGGGGCTGTGTGACATCACAGAGTGGGTTGTGACATCACAGGGTGGCTGTATGACATCATAGAGTCTACTGTGACATCATGGAACAGCTACGTGACATCACAGAGTGGTGCTGTGACATAACAGCTTGGGCTGTGACATCACTGGGCAGACTATGACATCACAGAGACGGCTGTGACATCACAGGGTGCTGGTGTGACAGCACAGTGCAGAGTTGTGACATCACAGATACGACTGTGACATCACAGGGCGCTTGTGTTACATCACAGAGTGGTCGTGTGACATCACAGGGTGGCTGTGTGACATCGTAGTCAGCTGTGACATCACAGAGCTATCACAGTGATATCACAGAGAGCACTGTGACATCACAGATGGGTGGTGTGACATCACAGAGTGGCTATGACATCATAGGGTGGCTATGTGACATCACTGAGTGGTTGTGACATCCCAGGGTGGCTGTGTGACATCCCAGGGGGTTGGATGCCATGGCAACCCTCAGCAGTTCCAGTGCCCTTGGAAACCCCCCCAGGCCCCATTGCTGCAGTCAGGCTCCGTGGCCACTTGCCCGCAGAGCTGTGGCTGCCCTCGGCTGCCATGGCAGCCCTCAGGACAGAGCGGTGCCGGGCTGGTGCCAGCTACAATTGCAGTGACACTCGCTGATGCCCTCAGGTGCCACGGCAGCGGCCACAGGGACCCGTTCCTCACTTTGGTGCCACGGACACCAACGCTTGGCCCCGCTGCCATGGGCATTGGCACGGTCACCTGCACTCAGGGCCCGTGGCCGGGCACTGCTGCCATGGACACGGGCACGCAGCCCTGGGCCACAGGCGGCTGCCGTGGCCACCAGCCCAAGGTCCCGTGGCCAGGGCCGGGGCCATGGAAAGGAACCCGTGGAGCCGTGGTGATGCTGGGTGGCCATGGGGTGCTGCTGTGGGCTGGGCCACAGGGAATTTCCTTGCCAGGCCTTTCTCTGGGGCTGTGTTTGGCTCTGTGCTGAGCACAGTGTTGCTCCCACTGAGATGGTTTTGTTCTTGCTCAGCTTGCACAGAGCCAAGGCCTTTCCTGCCCCTCGTCCGGCCACGCTGGCGAGGGGCTGGGGGTGCGGGGCAGCTTGGCAGGGGTCACAGCCAGGACAGCTGACCCCAACTGACCCCAGGCATATCCCAGACCACAGGACATCATGGCCAGTGTATAAAGTGGGGGGAACAAGGAGGAAGGGGGGACATTTGGAGTGAGGGTTTTTGTCTTCCCAGGTAACACTCAGGCAGGATGGGGCCCTGATTTGCTGGTGGGCAGGGTCAGCACCAAAGACACAGACACCAACTGAAGGGGTTGTGCCATTTATAAAATGCAAATCTGCAAAAAGTCACAAAAGCATAAGCTCAGCAAAGCACATAATCATTAGCAAAGAATCACAGCAGGAGCAGCTCAGCAATGCCCCCAATCATCCCTGCCAAAGATTGCCTGCAGTGATTAACCAAGATGCAGCCCCAGTTCCCCTCAGACTTTAGCATCACCCAGAGCCACCCATCAGCTGGGGGAAGCTGTCCCAGCCAAGGACTGGAGAGCCACTCGCGGACACTGGGAATTCCTGCAGCTGCCTCCAGCCACAGCTGAGGCTCCAACCCCGCTGGGAGAGGGCCCAGCTTTGACAGTGCTGGAGAAACAGACTGACAGCACTTCTAGTGCGGGAACATCTGCTTTCATCCTCCTCTTGCCTTCCTCCTAAGCCTGGTCAGGGCTCAAGGAGGAGCCAAGGCAGCTGCCTTTGACCATACAGCCCCAAACAAGGCCAGATGTGGGATTTCATGGCCTTGTCCCAGCCGCCCGCAGTACCCAGGCCGTGCTGGCCGTGCTCAGAGCTGGGCCCAAAGCTGCCCAGCATTGCTGCCTTTGGGAGCAGAGCAGCAGGGCAGGACATGTGCCCAGCCTGCAGCCAGCCATGGCACAGCCACCTCCTCAGCAGCTGCCCAGAGCCCAAAAGCAGATCCTGGTTTTCCTCCCTGGAGTGCCCCACTCCAAGTGCCCAAACCACCCCATCCCTCCCAAACTTCAGCCCACCCCCACAATGCCAGCCCCACCCCATCCCATCCCATCCCATCCCATCCCATCCCATCCCATCCCATCCCATCCCACCCCTCCTGGACACCAATTCCCCTTCTGTGCTTCCTGACTCCCCACAGCCGGGCCTTGGGGCTGACGGATCGAGCCATTTGGGGCTGCCATCGACACACTGGGGCTGGCATTGAGTTGATTGCAGGCACCCGCTCAATCCCTCCATCCCAAATGGGAGCTTGGAACCTCTCCTCAGGCCTTGCTGTGTCCATGGGCTCACCTCAAGTCCCAAAATGAGAGCCAGGGCCCCACAGCCCATTCAGAACCTCTCAACATTGCCACAAACAGCAGCATCCTTCCCAAAATGGGCTCCCCACATCCCTGACAATAGGTCCCCCTTCCAAGCACCAGAGACCCCCTCTCACAACCCCTCCCTAAGCACTGGGGGCACCCCAAAACTGCCTCAGGACCGGGACATACCCTGACATCCCTTCAGGAATGTGGGACACCCCAGAACCCACTGAGGAACGGGGTCCCCGGGGCCTCATCATGCGCAGCCTTCAGCTGTCTCAGGCAGAGCCCATCCCGCCCTCAGCAGCCCCAGCCCAGCCCAGCCCAGCCCTCCTGGGCAGGAAGCCCCAATGGCCGAGCCGGCCTGGGACACTTGCAGGGATGCGGGGGCAGCCGCAGCTTCTGGGGCCAGCCTGGGCCAGGCCCTGAGCGCCCTGCCAGGGAACCATTGCTGCCCCACATCCCATCTCAGCCTGCCCTCGGGCAGCGGGAAGCCGTTCCCTGGGGCCCGGCCCCGCAGGCCCTTGGCAAGAGTCTCTCTCAGCCAGCAATTGCTGCTCCTCCCTGCTGCGGGGCCCAAGCTGCAAGTTGATTTTCTGCCGCTGGCCCCGGCCCAGCCCCGAGCCAGGGCCAGGACCTTGCCCTGGAGCTCTGCGGGCGCTGCCTTTGTGCGGCCGCAGCGCAGCGGCCGCAGCTCGGAGCTGCCCTTTGTGTCCCCGCCGGCAGCTGCCAGAGCTGGCGGGGCCGGGCCAGGGCCGGGCCAGCCCCGGCCTTCCCGGCTCTGGGACACAGCGGCGGCAGCCCCAGCCTTCCAGCCCTGCACACGCTCCCACACAAGCCTCCAGAGCCGCGGCCACGCAACGCAACTGACCGGCCGCTGACCCCCCAGCCTGGCCTGATGGCCATTCCTCTGCCCACACCTCGGCCAAGCTCCCCTTGGCCACCTCCTGAGCCACAGTGCCACACACAAGTGGCACATACAGCTACACAGCTCTGCCCACAGCTGGCAGGGAACGTTCATTCAACAGAAAAACCACCAAGAAAAAGAGAACTGCCCCCAGCAGAGCTGTTCCCTCCTGCAGTAGTTACACCTGCACACCCACAGCGCCTGAGACTGCAAGCAATGAGCATTCCCTGGGCACATGTGCAGCCCAAGCAGCTCGAGGACAGCCTTGCAGCAGGACTGCTCTCAGCTGAGCCAAAAAGGCCCCTCTGGCAGCTGCAGGGCCATTGCAAAGGGCAAGGGCCAGAGCCTGGGCCCACGGCGGAGGAAAGGGCTCTCAATTCCCCTGCCCTGCCACCTCAACCCTGTTCCCAGGCTGCTTCCCACACAGGATTCCTCTGCAGGACTGCGGAAAGCTGAGAGGCAGCTCTGGCTTCTCCACTTTTCATGAGCTAAAGCTGCCTGGCAGAAGAAATGGAGGGACAGCTCTGGTGGCACAATCCCTCCCGGCCCAGGGCCCAGCGCTGGGAAGGTCTTTCCGTGCTGAGGCTTTGCTGCGGCCAAGGAAAGCTCCTGGCTCAGGGTCACCTTTCCTGCTGGGCCAGAGCCCCCGAGTGGCCCAGCAGCAGCAGAGAATTCCAGCACAGCCCCGGCACGGGCAGGGCGGCCCTGGGCGGGCTGCGGGAGCCGGCAGCGCCTGAGCTCAGAGCAGCTGAGCCCGGGGGCTCTTGGCCAAGGCCGAGGCCCAGCGAGCATTTCTCAGCTCGCAGGGCGGCCTGGAAAGGTGCTGGGGGGGATCATTCACCCCCCAGGGCGGTCCCAGTGGCTCCCAGGATTTCCATGTCCGTGCTCCCAGCGCTGCTCCCAGCCTTGATCCGTGGGGATGGCAATGTCCCGCTCCCTTCCCGGGGCAGGCTCACACCTGAGCCAGGTGTGCAGGGCAGGACCTTGCCCTGAGCCCAAGCCCTGTCCCCCCTGCAGGATCTGCTTCCCATCGGCCTCTTCCTCCTGCGGCCCCAAGCCCAGCTCGGTGCTGAACGAAGGGCGCTGGGCCGGGGTCATCCCCCGGCGGGGGCTGCGCACCCCCTCTGCCCCCTCCCCAAATTCCCTCCCGGGGCAGCAGGGGCTGCCTCAGGAGCCCTGTGGGCAGGGAAAAGGGGGTGACACCGGCATGGGGGAGGTCACACATGCTCTGGGGGGACACACACGGCCCCTGGGGACCCCCCTCACCTTCTCGTGCAGTGCCAGGAGGGTGAACCCCAACATGGATCGCCCCGACCCCCAGCAGTATCTCGGGGGGTGGGTTCTGGTGGCAGCTTTGGGGGTCTGGGGGGGAGGTCACAACTGCCCTAAAACCCCCTCCCAGCCCCACAGCCACTCCCAGACCCCTCAAACCACCCCACAGCTCCCAGCCAGGACTCCCCCAACCACTCCCTGCAATAGAAATGGCCCCAAAAGCCACAAAATCCCCTTTCCATCTCCCCAAACACACACCCAAATTGTCTCCCAGCCACACAGCCCTGCCAGCACCCAAAACTCCCTCAGAGACTGCCTCAAAATCCCCCTAAACCCCATCCCATCACTGTAAGTGGCTCCAAGGGCCACAAAAGCCCCTCCCAGTCCCCCAAGGAGCCCCCAAACCCCCTCCCACCCCCCATGGTACCGACCAGGACAGGCATGGGGAAAGGAACATCCACAGCCCAGAGCAGCTCAGGCACTTCAGCAGCGATTTGGGCACTTGGGAGGTCACACCCCAAAGGGGAAGACCCAGGCCAGGGACTGGGACACACAACCGGAATTCCTGGAGAACAGATGGGCTCAGGTGGACATGTTCTGCCCCCAGAACTACGAGATTGTGGCCCCTATCTGCCTGGCTTCATGGCTTCACAACACTCAGATCCTCCCGAATATTCCCCTGAACCCCAAATTCACCCCCAAATTCTGGTAAAATGGCACCGCTTTAGACCTCTTTGTTTAATTTATTTTTATGCCAATTTTTACTGTTTCAATGGGATTAACACAGAAATTACTTAGGCTGCAGAAGATCTCCAAGATCATCCAGGGTTGCTTGATACCACCAGAAGAAACAATTGTACAGAGTAGATGAAAATTTTAGGGTGTAAAGGTCAAAAATCAGCTCTTCCCAATGGATCTCCAATGTTGATCTGAGTCCCGATGGATGTTCCTGCCCCTGCGTTCACCCAGGTGCCTACGGGGATCCAGGAGAACGTGGAGAGCACCAGCCAGGGGTCTTCCCAACCTGGATCACAGGGAATGTGGGTCACCAGGGCTCTGCCAAACGTGGCTCCTCTGATGGGAGATGGAGTTGGAGCAGAGGACAAAGCTCTTTCCACAGTCGGGGCACTCGCAGGGCTTCCCTTAGCGGTGCCTCCGTTGGTGTCTGGTCAAGGTAGAGCTCTGTGAGAAGCTCTTCCCACACTGGGGACACTCGTAGGGCCTCTCCCCGGTGTGGATGCGCTGGTGCCTGACGAGGTCAGAGTTGTACCTGAAGCCCTTCCTGCATTCGGGGCAGCGGAAGGGCCTCGCATCCATGTGAATCCGCTGGTGCCAGAGGAGAGTGGTGCTGGTCTGAAACCTCTTCCCACACTCCCCACACTCGTAGGGCCTCTCCCCGGTGTGGATCATCTGGTGGCGGATCAGGTGGGAGCTGTACCTGAAGCTCTTCCCACATTCCCCACACTTGTGGAGCTTCTCCCCATTGTGAAGCTGCTCATGAACCACCAGCTCTGACCTCTGGCTGCATCTCCGGCCGCCTTCCCCGCACAGGGTGGGTCTTTGCTCCTCAGAGCACCCTGGGCTGCGTTTGCAGCCCCTCCTCCTGCGGGATCTCCGGGGCTTTTCCTCCCCGTTGGATTCCAGCGCCGTGGAGCCGCTCAAAACGGCCTCTTCCACCAGGTTCTGCCGCAGGGATTTGTCCTCCCTGGGCTCTGTGCTCAGCTCCTTGTCTGGGGAGGAAGGACAAGGAGAGGATGGGATTTGCCTCCGGGCCACAGGGAAGGGCAAGGAGATCCCCCCAGTCCGTCCCCGGCAGGACGGCGTCGGCAGCGGGGTTGTCCTGCAGCCGGGGGCGATGCTGGGCTGGGAGATGGAGCAGGAGAGAGGGGAAAGGGGCACTGACTTCCTCCTCACCTGCCTGGGGCTCCCGGGGCATCTTCCTCTTCCTCACAGCCTCCTCCTCCATCTGGCCAAGGGCTGGGAATGGGAAATCCTGGTTTGGGGAGAAACAAGGGATGAGCACATTGAGTTTAAGGTCCCTCTGCCCAAGTCCATCTCTAGAAGTCACTGGGCACTGTGTGTCCATAAAAATCTGCTCTGAAAAAGCCTCTCAGGAGTTCCCTGTCTCTTGTCTCTCCCCTTTGGTGTCCGGGGGTTCCCCTGTCCCAGCTGCTGGCGGTCCCTCTTTTATTGGGGTCCCCCTCTCTACTTGGTCTCCACCCTCCCCAGGCTGCTGGGAGTCCCAGGAATCCAAAAGCTCCCCCCTTTGGTCTTCCCACTTAGGGACGCTGGGGGTTATGGGATCCCCAGGTCCCTTCTCCCCTTATTCTCTGCTTCGGGGTGCAGGGGGTCCAAGGAGTCCCCCCTGCCCCTCTCCAGGCTGTTGAGGGTCCCGCGAATGGCGGCGCTCCCCCCTCTCTGGGCTCCCCACTTTGGGGCCCTGGGGGTCACAGGGGTTCGCTCCTCCAGACTGCCGGGGCTCCCCTGCTCCCGGTACTGCCCCTCTCTGCTCGTCCCACTCTGGGGCTCCCGAGGTTCCCCCTCCGGCTCTCCCAAGGGGTCCCGCAGCCCCCTGGCTCCGGGCTGGAGGTGGCCGTGCCTGACCCACAAGCATGGGGTGGACCTGACATCCCACCACCCCCCACTGAGGCTCTGCCAGCAGCCAGCACAGGGACCCCCCAAAAACAACGCCTGGGGACCCCCCAGTATCCCCTCAAGGGGCACCTACAGCTCAGCTCTGGACTCCTGCAAGATCCAAACATCCCCCCCACAAACACCGGCCCAGGGACTCCCCAGGATATTTGGGCCAAGCTCCCCCTCCCCATCACCTGTGGGATGGGGGGGTCGATGCTCCTTGGGGTGAGGGGCCTGCAAATTCTGGGACTGCTGGACCCACGAGCTCCCTCCTCTTCCTCCACCTTCTTCTCGTCTTCCTTCATCTGTCCTCCTCCTTCTCCCTAATCCCACCTCCTGCTCCTCCTCTCTCCATCCTTTCTCCTGCTTCTTCTTCCCCCCTTCTTCTCTTCCATCCCTCCTCCCCTGTTCCCCAAGCCCCTCACATCCCACGGGAGGAATGGGAATGGAGCCAGGACAGGTCGGGATGGGCAGTGCAGGGCTCTGGGCTGCTCCCAACCCCTGGGGTAACCTGGCCAAGGGAAAAGATGCAAAATTGGTGGGTGGAGATAAAAACTTGGTGTTGTGGTCACCCTGGGTGGGGACTTCCACCCCTCTGGTCTCATGTCAGGATGGAGAGGGGAGCGGGGAATGCAGAGACTGATGGGAGATCCCAAGGGATTTTAGGGGCAGGATGAGGGCTGCTGTGAGTTCTTGTTGGGAGAGGTCAGCCCGGAGACCCCAGAGTGTTCCCAGGGCCCTGGGATGGAGAGTTGTCACCACCTTCTGCTTCAGGTGGTGGTTCTGGAGGGACCTGGGCTCCTTGGGGCTCTTCCTGCAGCCGAGAACTTGTAGGGACCCTCCTCCAGGTGGCTCCTCCAGGTGTTCCAGGGGCTTGGGGCTCACGGTGAAGCCCTTCCCAGAGTCTGGGCATCCATAGGGGCTCCCCAGTGTGGATCCCCTGGTGTCTGGGGAGGCTGGAGCTCCTATGAAAGCTTTTCCTGCCCTCCTGGCCCCTGTAGGGTCTCTCTCCTCTGAGATGGCACCTCTGGGCAAAGCTTGGGCAGACACAGGACTTCTCCCCCACTTGGATCCTGTGCTGGGAGATCAGCTCCGTGCTCCGGCCAAAGCTCTTCCCACAGGAGATCAGTCCCCTGCAATGATGGCAACTTTGGGCTTCTCCAGAACCCCTCCCACTCCTCTGGAGGTCCCACCCCCCATCTTTCCCCTCCTCCACCCTTTTCCCATCATCCCCCAATCCTCATCCACCAACGGACCCCACGAAGGGGAAGGGTCCCACTCCCTTTTTCCTCCCTCTCTCCAATATCCCCCTCTCCTTTCTCATCCTCCCCCAAAGCCTCCGTGTCCCACGTACCTGGTTTGGGGCTCTCAGTTCCCTCTCCCACTCAGTCTGGGGAGTCCGATCCCCTTTTCACTGCTCTTCCCCTCTTTAAAACGGGTCTCCCTTCCCCCCCCCGCCCCTCACCCCAGAGCTCCTCGCCCGCGGCCGGGGGGCTCCCAGCACCACCAGTGCCACCAGTGCGGCCCCAGCTGCCCCCACACGCCCCATGCCCAGCGCCGGGCGCTGCCCACAGCCCCAAAGCAGCCGCGCTGTGCCCTGGGGGGTCCCCAGAGCGGCCCCGCCCCGCACGGCACTGGGAGCACCAGTGCGGACCAGTGCGGAGCGCGGGCGGGCGGCATCAGCCGTGCCCGGGCAGGGCCGGGCCCCGCGGGGCTCCCGCCCGCACTCGGCCCCCGCCGGGACAGCGCGGGGGGGCCCGGCCTGGCCGCCCCCACCTCCCCCTCCCCAAATTCCGCTCCGGGGGGCGCTGGCGGCGGGGGGGGCTCAGCTGGGGCCAGAGCTGCCGGAGCCACGTGTCCCCCGCTGCCGGCACCACCCCCTCAGGATTAGGGGTGCCCCAAAACTCCCTCCGAGCTGCCGGATACCCCGCACGCCCCTCAGGAGTGGGGTCCCCCCGGCCTCATCATCCCCAACCTTCGGCTGCCTCAGCCCAGGCCCCATCCCGCCCATCCCCCTCCGCCACACTTCATCCCACCCCCCAATCCACATCCCACCCTTCCCGGGCCCCATCCCGCCCCATCCCATTTCTCCCGGCAGCCGCCACCGGGACCCCAAAAACCCCGCGTGCCGGGGGCTCCCCAATATCCCCCAAGGGGCATTTGCGACTCACATTTGGAGCCCTGTAAGATCCAAACATCCGCCTCACCCCCCGCCCCACCAAACCCCCTTCCCCCAGGAACCAACAAAGATATTTGGGGCTCGGTGCTGGAGTCCTCCAAGCTCCAAAAATCCCCTCTCCCAAAAATAACCCCAGTGACCGCCCAAGATATTTGGTGCGAGCTGTCCCTTCCCGGTCACCTGCGGGATGGGGGGAGCCGAGAGCTGCGGACACAGAGAGCGATGGATGCACGTGGAGGCTCCTCTTCCTGCCTCCTCTGTCCTGCCTCTTCCTCCCGCTCCTCCCCTTTTATCTCTCCTCTTCCTCCCGCTCCTCCCCTTTTATCTCTCCTCTTCCTCCCGCCCCTCCCCTTTTATCTCTCCTCTTCCTGCCGCTCCTGCTCCTCCATCCGCCCTCCCCCCTCGCTCTTCCTCGTCCTCTCCTGCCCCTCCCCCCCCCCTCCCGTTGTTTGTGGCTCCCATCCCGGCTTTGTCTGGCATCAGCCCTGGGGCCGTCCCGTGCTCAGCAGCAGCAGCAGCAGCAGCATCCTGTGCTCTGGCAGCACTCGCTGCTCCTTAGGGAAGGCTTTGGCATTTCTGCCGGGCACAGACACTGAAGCTCACCCCGACCTGCCCCGCTCCCATTGCTGTCCCCTGGGCGCTGGGCAGCTGCTGTGCCAGGGCAGCCAGAGACACAAAGGAAGCCAAGTCCAGCCCAGCTGCCCGGGCTGATGCAGACGAGCCCCAGGGCCGAGGTCCTGCAGAGCCCCACGGAGCCCTGGGCTCCTCGCTGGGAACGGGCTGTGCTGCGGCTGCCACAGCGGCCACAGCGAGTCCTGGGGCTCCCCCGGCGCCGCTGCAGCAGCACCCAGGTTCCACCTCCTGTGCCAGGCCCTGGCCAGGGGCCATCAGATCCATGGGCTCCGTGCCGAGGGGGAACACAACAACAGTGGATCGGATGCAGCCCCCAAGGACCTCGAGCAAATCGTGCAGGAACATCCAGACCTGGAGCTGACGTTTGCAAAGCTGCAGCCGGCAGAGTTCTGTGGCGCAGGAGAGCCGGCACGGGGAGAGGAGACCTGCAAGGAGCTGCAGGAGAAACACCCTGAGCCTCAAAGGCCGCCACAGCCTGAATCTGTGCTGGGGAAAGTTCTTCCTGTCCGGGAAGAGATCCCGGGATGAGGCAAAAGCCAAGTTCATGGCTGGTGACACGATTGCCGTGCAGGGAGGGCAGAGGAGGGACTGCGGGCGGAGACTGGGAGCCCGGGAAGGAGGGAGGGGTGGGGAAGGTGTTTCTTTAGGATTTGTTTTAGTTCTCCTTGTCCTGGTGTGATTGGTTTGGAAATAAATTCCATTAATTTCCCCAGCTTGGGTCTGTTGTGGCCCTGGCAGTGAGCAGTGAGTGAGCTCTCCCTGCCCCGATCCCAGCCCACGAGCCTTTCCTTCAGTGCTCTGTGTGCTGCAGCTGTGAGCAGAGTGCCAGAGCGGCTTTGGTGGCCCCGGGCACCCGGCCAGGGCCAGCCCAGCGCAGCGGTGCCTGCAATTCATTCCCTCGGCTGCAGCGCTGAGCGGCCGCAGGGCGGGTCCGGCTGCGCGGGCAGGCGGCTCCAGAAGCACCAACTGCGCCCCACGGGACAGGAGGAGGAGGAGGCAGGGGGTGCCGGGGGAATCTCCTTCCTCCGAGCCGGCAGGGCCAGGCGGGAGAGACTGGAGAGAAGGAAACGGAGAGGAGGGACGAGGCTGGAGCTGTGGAGAGCTGCAGGGATGCCGGGGCAGCCGGGAATTTTGTTTTCCAAGTCTCTGGGGCGAAAGGAAGCGCTGTGAAATCCGTCATGGAAAAGAGAGGAGAAATAGCGATTGATGGAAAGCGACACCCCTTGGGACTCAGTTTCTCCCTCTGCATTGCAAAAGCTGACAGACCCCGAGTGCCGACGGACACCCGTCCCTGGCGTCACGGCCCAAGGGATCGGAGCTGCGGCTGGCGGGGCTGGAAGCTCCGTCCAGCAGCTCCGCTGCCGCCCCCAACCCTCGGGCTGGACCGTGGGGTCTGGGACACAGCCCCGTGCTGGGGGGCGGCAGCGGGAGCCGCGGGGCCCGGCCCGTGGGGGCGGCCGGGCTGGAAAAGTGCGCGGGGCCCCAGCGCGGTGTCCCGGTCTTGTTCCTCACCTTAACACAATGTCTTCAACTCCCTGTGTGCCCTTCATTTAATCAGCATTTCCTAAATGCTGACCCATCCCATCATCATCTCTACCCGGAACAGAATTTCCCAGGCCATTCCAAGTCCTTTATAGTTCTGAAAATACTGGGGCCAAGCCCTACCTGTGATTTCCCCCACCCCCGCCTCCATGCAGACCTTGTTGTCTGCCAGCACCAGGATAGTTCCCACTGCCCCAGGTCTGCGTTTAGCAAAGCCAACAGTACTTCTACCACTGCTTTCTGCAAGACCCCAATTGAGTCTTTACATTTCAACATAACCAGATGATGTCTACTTAGTATGAAATGTAGTTCCTGTCCAAGAGTTGCATGTCCCAAGCAATTTCTTAGCAGAATAAATTTTAAATCCTTTGGGTTTCAGTGTTTGGAAATCATCTGCTAGTGTATATAGCAACTTCACTACATTCTTATTTTCATTATCTCTGTAGAGCTAAGGAATTCCGATTATGAAAGGCTCTATTCTGTAAGCTCATTAAAAGTTAATATCCACCACAACACTGTCTATTTTATTGGTTCTTTGCAATTGCTTAGCAAAGATAACAAGCACCAGGCTTTTTAAGAGAGACACACACACACTTTCTTACATAGAAAGACACAATCTTGTTGCCACCAAAGCACTCACACAGGTGAAAGTCACAATTTTCCTGCCTCTTCCTTCCTTTCCAAACCAGTGCAGCATGAGAGAAAGCAGCTGTTTCCCGAGGCCGATGGGTCACAGACAGGTAAGATGACATTGAGGCTTGTTCCTCAGAGGCAGTCAGCAAGCAGCAGATGATGATCTCAAGGATCCAGGTGACACCATCACCCTCTCAAGGGAGGAATCCTTTAAGCAAGCACATTGCTCATCACTTCCATCCTGCTTTGGTTTAATGAACCAGCTCTTCCTGGCAATGAGCAGCAAGGGGATCTAATTTGACTGTTGCTATCCTTTTACATTTTATTCAATCATTCCATCAGAACAGGCATTTTACTTTTGTTTCAGTTACTCCAGAGGACCTTGGCACAAAGCAAAATGAAGTCAAATGAGAAATAGCTAGCTTAAATTTATATACACCAACAAATCATGCTGTGTTTCAACAAGTGTAAGAGAGACGTGGGACTTTCCTTCCCTCTGAGCAGCTGCAAGCATAAAAAAAGCAATGATGCAACGTTCATTAATAAAACTTTCTTAGAAATCTCTTCTTATGGCCAGATTCAACATCTGCAGGAGATACCCAAAACACACTCATTGTGCTGCACTTCCCCTTTTCCATTCACGTGTTATATATACTGAAAATATGTTACCGAGTAGCTATGAACACACCATGCTCCCAGATTTTCCCTAAGTAAAACATGTATCTGTGTATGTTATAAACGATCAAACACAAGGGAGAAAAGCCTGGCACAGACACTGCAGCAAAGGAAATTCATCACATTACAGATCTCCCCTTATACAGAGGTTGGCCAGGACTTTCATCAGTGATGGGAAGGAATTTCTCATCTTCCCATTTACAGCACCTGAGGCAAGAGGGACCCAACACCTTAAGCGGTGTCCAAGATAGCACAGAAATTTAAACAGAGCCATTTACAAAGGGCAGCAACTCATCTGGCCAGTTCCCACCTCAGATAACTATCTGCAGAACCCAGAGCAACATAATACTCCAAGGAGCAGTGAGATAGCCAGAAGGTTCTCAGCTCAAGAAAATCAAGCAAGAACAGGATGTTCCTTAGCCTGGCTAACCCAGATAACATCTCCCAGCCATTAGCATGAGATGGAACAGAAAGAGAGAGGCTGAATCACTTGCAGTGTACAGATACTGCCCGAGGGAAATGTGACAGGTGACCTACAACATAAAAAATGCACTTAACTGTAAAAACTAGGAAGTGAAGCTAAAAATGAGAAAAATTAGAAGCTGTTCTTGGATATGCAGTAAAAAGCACACTGACATCATAAACGGGAGAAGGAACACAAAAGCACCCAGCTGTTCAAAAGCTGTGCTATTAAGGTACAAAGAAATCAATGTTTTTTTAAAGAAAAAATCCCTCACAAGGTGAATGAGCTCAGTAACGCTCAAACCAATATTATTTGTTAGAAAAATCATCTGCTCCAGTGCCTGAAGCAAAAGGTTTGCCATTTATTCCATCATTCCTTCAAATCCAGGGATTAGTGAGAACTTCTTAACAAATTCCTGCCTTGCCTTATGGTCCTTCAGCTTCACCAGGGCCAAAGCTTGCTGCTCAGAGTCAGTACACAAATCCCTGTGGTGTTACCATCCTCTCTGAGTGAGAAAAGCACTCGAGATGGTGAACAAAGAGATGGGGCAGTTTCCTGATGCCTGAGAAGGATGTTCTTAAGATAAACAAAATTGCCCAATCAAAATTTATAAAGAAATGACATTTATTATGCAACCGAAATATCGGTTTTAAAAGCCACGATGGAGAAAAGCAGCTCCGAGCCCGGGGTCGGAGCTGGGTGAACACGCATAGATCTGATCTCAGTCGCACCAGACCTCCCAAGTTCACGGATGCTGCTTTGGTTGGTCCCTTCTTATACATTTTTTGGGCAGAGTCCGAATTAATTCTATTCTTCTCGTCATTTTAGCATATTCATGAAGTTTTCTTGTCCCGGAGTTGGGCTGCACAAAGCCTTTCCTGGATCCCAGGAATTGTCCATCCTGGGTGATGAGTGGGCCATTTCTGCTGATGAATGGGCCATCTCTGCTTCCTGGAACAGTTATTTTTAGTTCCCGGGATGTCCGATTCCTTATCAGATGAGATGTAGATATCAGAAGGTGGCAATCAAGTCGTTATGGTGCAAATGTCCCGGTGATAAGATCTAACCCCACCTGGGTGGAATCCTCACTTATTGTGAGAGAACTTCTTTTAGTGTTGTGAAATTTTTCTCTCAGCCAGGCTGCTGAAGGGATTTTGAAACTCGGTCTCTGTAGGGTCTGATTACACTCCAATTTTATACATAATAGCACGAATCACATACCTTATTTATAACGTTCTCAACTCAGTGGCACAAAGTCTGCTTTTGTTCAGACAGGAATGAAGAGGAAAAATGGCAGAAATTCATAACAGGGACGATGAGGAGAAACATTGGGCTGTGCACACATTCAGTCCAAGCAACATCAATGCCAGGTGTGGTTTAAAATTCACGTTTGTGCTTTATTAAAGCCACGCACTGTATTTATGGCTCTCAGTGAATTCTGTATCCAAAAGGGACACGTTAGCTGATTCAAAATTAGTTGGATTTCTTTCCTTCTCCTGTAGCAGTGCCAGTAGGAGAGGTAACAAAGGCAGTTCCCTGGCCTTCAGACATTGCACAGAAGTGGGATCCATAGATACAAACTCAGGCAGCCAAACTGCAGGTATTTCATTCAGGGCCTAAGAAATGAAGCTAGGCTTCTTTTAATAAATCACGGACAGGGATGAGCTCCTGACATTAATATTGCACTCCTCCCTCTTTCTGCTGAGACAGTCTGGCCAACACGAATATCCCTAATACAGATCCAGGGCTCTGGTATAACAGCCACCCCAAAAAGCCATAGTTCCAGCTACCTTTCCTTTCTTTGCATCATACCAGGAGGAATCAAAAGGAATGAAACCTATTTCATTTATTATTACAGGTGAGAACCCCTCTAAGGACATAGGAAGAGAAGTTGTATTTTGTAACCTTGTTCTCCATCTAGAAGTAAAACAGGGGCTGGTGTGAGGCAACGAGGGGAACAGAGAAAATGCTGAAAAGAAACGGAGGAATGTGAAGCCAAATTTTCAAGCATTCCAGGCAATCACACCACTCAGGGACAGTCTACAGCTCAGCAAATCACATGCTGGAATGCAGTGGAGTATGGAGTAGGGCAATAGGGAACTGCTGAACAAAATAGGTGCTACAGCCTCTTGTGCTCAGGCTCTTAGCCCAAAGTATGTTCCAGCTCCAACTGAAGGGCATTCTGAACCAGAAGAGCACTGACCTTTTGATTTTGGCAGTTCACAGTTCTCAGACAGCAGAACGTCTGTGGCTCCTCTCATCATTATTTTTGCTGTTTTCACTACTGGCCATCAAGTTTCCTGCAGTAGCCATCCATGAACCCCGGATCACTACTACATTAATAACACAGAACATGGCTCTCAGAGTGCATTAGTGAGGTACCAAGAGAAAACCCAAATGATGATCCTCCTCACTGAAAAGGTAACAGACAAAAAAAATAAAAGTGTGAAAATACTTTTTAAAAGATGGCTGAAATGAGGCAAATTCTTAAAATTAAGTAAATGTCTGAAATGAAATTTAAGCAAATTTAACTGTTGCAAAGTATTCTGAATACACATACAGTACAATATACTAGAGTCCAGAATTAGAAAAACTTCTGGTCATGGAAATATGGGGTAAGGGATATGTTTATTTGGAACAATGAGTTCAGCAGAGGTCTCTTTGCTACAAATATCTTGAATTTAATTCTTCTGCCTTGATACAATCTCCTGAGAAAATAAAAAAATAAAATAAAAATCCTACAGGAAAAACTTGTGTTGGATGCAATCTCTTCACTCATACCTGATACAAAAGTCTAATTTATTCTCTTGATTTATTGTCTTAAGGAGAATGAATTAATTATTCTTCCACTCAGAAGTCTATGGCATCAATCCTTGAGTTGAATCAGAGAAAATTCAATCTCTCATGAGTTCCCACTCCATTTACTTTTCTTGTAAGTGTTCTGTTTTGTTGAAGTGAAAGCTCCTCTGGACTCAGGCCCAGAGGGAAGCCAAAGCACAGGGGTTGAATTAAAACCTTTGGACAAGCTGAGATACATGAAGTCACACCAAAGTGAAATAGAAATATAGATTTTTTAACCTTTAGTAGAAATATATGCTAAGTGCCTTAAACATTGAAAAGCTGCAGCAGAGACCTTAAACACAGTTCTTACTGCAGCAGTGTTACCTTTTCACAGAATTCTTTACTTTAGACAAAATATGGATAGAATGACACTGTTCACATTTTTTAGATGGAGCATTCACGTAAACAATAAGAGCTGATAGAAACTGCATCTGCAAATCTGTGTAATACCTGTGTAACACTGGTGTGAGGCTTACGACTGTTAGAATTAGACCAGGATCGGTTAAGAAAAGGAAAACTGGAATCGTGTGTTAATCTTATTGGTCAATTAACAAATCTAATCCACACTTCTGCAAGAAAAAATGTAGAGTATAGAGCATATAGAGCATATAAAGCATATAGAGCATACAGAAGAAGAAGAAGAAGAAGCTGTTTTTGCCTGTTGTTGCTGTTGCTGCTTGCCTTTATCATGTAACCCCCTTTGAACTCTGCCTTCAAGAAAGCTGTGAGACTATGAAATACAGAACTCAGCAGAACAGCAGCCTCCTCTGCTCTCTCACCCTGGTCCGGGAAGGAAGGGTACCCCGTCCAAAGCTCAACAGCGCAGAGCCCCAAGGCTGCTGTGGGCAGCAGGGCCCAGGGGCCGTTCCCACCCGCAGCGCTCCTGTCCTGGGCTGGGCCTGCACAGGGGCTGGGGCACCATGGCTGGGGCAGCGGGGCACAGAGGGGCCACGGAGCCGCTGCCGGGGCTGACAGCAAGGCCAGGGACACACAGGGAATTTCTGGGCATTGCCTGCGCTGGGCAGGGCTGAGTGTGGGGAAGGCAGAGCTCAGCTGGCCTCGGTGGCTGCAGGAAAAGCCGAGAGCCCAAAGAGCCCCCGTGGCTGTGCTGGAGAGCAAGGCTGGAGGAGGGAAATGCGGGGCTGCTGCGGGATGGGGAGGGGGATTGAATTCCAGCAGGCACCAACGGGGGGCTGAGAGACTCAAGGGATCCTTGGCCTGAGCCTGTCCTGGAAAGGTCTCTCAGCCCTCTGTGCCCATGAAGGGCTCCAAGGAGGAGCAGAGCTCATCTTGGCAGGACCCTCATGGAATCCCTGAGGGACAAATGCCAGTGCCTGCCCAGCCTTCCCAACATCCCTGACACCAAAGGCCTTTTCCACATCCCTTGGTTCCAGGTCAGTGCCCAGAACACAGCACAGCCTGTCCAGGTCCTGGGGGCGATTCCCAAGGGAGGCAGCTGTGATTTCTCCCCACAGACCCACCACTCCGGTGTCTCTCTGTGCAGCCCTTGGCTGTCCTGAGCACTTTCCCTGGAGGCTCCCTGCCCTGGACGTTTGTCTCCATGCAGTTCTCAGCACAGCCCAGCAAAGAATTCAGGTGCTTTCCCAGAGGACATTACTCTGGCAGTGAAGTGGCCTCAGGGCACTGTTTGTGCCCCTGGAATTGTGCCAGCCCCGAGTGCTGCTGATGGTGTTTGTGCTCACTCGGGTTCATCTCCCCACACCCACTCGATGCACTGCTGAAGGCTCCTCAGGACACAGCAAACACGGACTGCTGGCCTGGTCACTTGGTGTCCCTCCGTGCAGGGACAAACAACCTCCTGCAGGGGAGGGCAGAGGCCAGTGCTGGGATTGCTGGTGGCAGGGGCTGGTGTGGGACACTTGCCCTGGGCACCTTCCCAGGCTGTGCCCGGAACAAAGGCACAGCCCAGGCCCTGCTCTGCTGCTCCCTCAGGTCCATCCCAGGAGCTCTGGCAGTGCCAGGACACTGCTGCGTGCCCCCCCTGCACACTCCCCCCTGCCCCTGGGCACTGGGGTTTGCTTTGCCAGGGCATTCCTGGGGCACATTCCTGGCAGCAGCTCTGGAGGAGAGCAAAGCCTTCCTGCCCTGCCCCCAGGAGATGCCCTTTGCTGATGGAGCTGCTGTGCTGGAGCCCGGCTGTGTCCCAGCAGTGCCCGTGGCCTGTCCCTGCCTGTGCTCACAGCACGGACACGCAGCAGGACAGTGACCGAGCTGCCCGAGCACTCCGGCCTTGCACCCTCAGAAGGGCTGGGAAAGGGAGTGTGGAGCTGGGAAGAGCAGAGGTGGGAAGAGGCTGGGCCATTGTCCCTGGCCGTGCTGCTGTGCTGGGAGTCTCTTCCCTCCAGCTCTGCCCACAGGCACTGCCCCTGCAGAGCCAGAGAAGGGCTGAGGAACAAACCTTGGACACAAAGGTCAGGACAGCCCCTTGTTTTGATTCAAAGGCACAGAGAAGAAGCCTCCTGAAAGTCTTTGTGTTTCAAAAGAAAGGTAGATGTTCATGCAGAAATGCAAGGAGTAGTACTACAGTACTTTATAAAAAGCAGAATAACACCAGAAAAAGAATAAGAAAAAGCACCAATGAAAATATGGACAAAGAGGAAAAAGAGGCCAAGATTGTAAAGAGTTACATTCTGAAGGTTCTGGAGCAGAAAAGAGAGATGCTTCTGAGAAGCATCCTAGTCATAATTTTCCCCGCATGGCAGAAGGAAATAGAAAGATTTTAACTTGTGAAAAGTATCCAGTCCTCACTTTCCTCAGGGCATCCCTGAGCTCCTGGTTCCTCAGGCTGTAGATGAGGGGGTTCAGGGCTGGAGGCACCACCGAGTACAGAACTGACAGTGCCACATCCAGGGATGGGAGGAGATGGAGGGGGGCTTCAGGTGGGCAAACATAACAGTGCTGAGGAACAGAGAGAGCACGGCCAGGTGAGGGAGGCACATGGAAAAGGCTTTGTGCCGGCCCTGCTCAGAGGGGATCCTCAGCACGGCCCTGAAGATCTGCACATAGGAGAAAACAATGAACACAAAACAGCCAAAGAGCAAACAGGCACTGACAGTGATGAGCCCAAGTTCCCTGAGGTGGCAGTGTGAGCAGGAGAGCTTGAGGATGTGTGGGATTTCACAGAAGAACTGGCCCAGGGCATTGCCCTGGCCCAGGGGCAGGGAAAATGTATTGGCCGTGTGCAGGAGAGCGTAGAGAAAGGCACTGGCCCAGGCAGCTGCTGCCATGTGGGCACAAGCTCTGCTGCCCAGGAGGGTCCCGTAGTGCAGGGCTTTGCAGATGGACACATAGCGCTCGTAGCACATGATGGTGAGGAGGAAATCCTCTGCTGAGAGGAAGAAGAGAAAGAAAAACACGTGAGCAGCACATGCTGAGTAGGAGATGTGGCTGGTGCCCCAGAGGGAATTGTGCATGGCCTTGGGGACAGTGGTGCAGATGGAGCCCAGGTCGGTGAGGGCCAGGCTGAGCAGGAAGAAGAACATGGGGCTGTGCAGGTGCTGGCCGCAGGCTCCGGCGCTGATGATGAGGCCGCTGCCCAGGAGGGCAGCCAGGGAGATGCCCAGGAAGAGGCAGAAGTGCAGGAGCTGCAGCTGCCGCGTGTCTGCCAATGCCAGCAGGAGGAAGGGGCTGATGGAGCTGCTGTTGCACATTTTGAGCCTCTGGCCATGGAGTGCTGTTGAAGGAGGAGACAGTGAGGAGTCAGGGGAGACTTTGCTGAGCAATGTCCAAGCCCTTTCTCCTGGCCCTGCCCCCCAGTTTTCCTTTTCTCAGAGCCCTTCCCTCAGCCCCGTGCCTGGAGCTCTGCTGGGATCTGGCCCCGTTGCTGTGACGAGCAGGGGCTGTGCCCATGGACAGCGAGGAGTCAGCTCTGCTCTGCTTCAGCGGGGACATGGGAATGGGGACAGGGGCCGGTCCTGGGGCTGGACTCCATCAGCCCAAAGTGCTCCTGAGGCAGAGGAGCTGGGCAGCATCTCCTGTGCCAGGGCTAAGGAACGGTGACGGCCAAAGGCACTTTGAGAGGGTTTCCTGCTGTGCCCAGGGAGAGCAGAGAGAGCTGTGCAAGGCAAGAGCATTGGCTGTAACTCAGAGAAGGGTGAGGGGAGCTGCTCTGTCCCTCCATCTGTCCCCAGCTGCCCCTCCTGAGATCGAGGGCAGTCACTGTGTTCCCCTGAAAATCAGCCTGGCACAGCTGAGAGCAGAGGGACCCACAGCCGAGCAAAGTGGCTCAGCCTTTCTCAGAGTCTCAGCCCCACTGCTGGCCAAGGACACTCCCGGCCCCAGTGTCCCCTGGAAGGCAGCTCACAGCTGGGATGGCATCCCGAGGGCACAGCGAGGGTCCTGTCCATGGCCCTGCTGGAGGAGAGCCGGCTCATTGCCAGCCTCCCAGCCCGGCGTGCCCAGAGCTCCCGGGGCACAGGGAGCTGGGACACCCCATTGCTGTGCTCAGCCTGCACAGGAGGAGCCCCAGGGCTGGGCCTGAGCCTGCAGCTGGAGCTGCCATTCCCAGAGAGCCCCTGAGCAGCGCCAGGAGCAGCTGAGCAGGGCAAGGAGAGAGAGCCGGGCCCTGAGGAAAAGCCTTTCCCTGTGCAGCGCTGCCCAGCCCCTCCCGGGCAGCACCAGGGCAGGACAGTCGCCCTCAGGCCCCGGGCAGCAGGAACGGGCCCGCGGCCGCAGAGATGCCCTTCATCTCTGGTGCTGCTCTGCCGGCCCAGGAGGGCACCGAGGGCCCCGAGCCCCCGGGCTGAGGGCCCCGAGCCCCCGGGCTGAGGGCTGTGCTGGCTGCGAGGGGACACCGGGGCTGCGCTGCTCAGGGCGGTGTCTGCACTGCAGGGCAGGCCCGGCAGCTGCCACAGCTCCCCTCAGCAGGGCTGCCCTCAGCGCTGCCTCCCTCCCTCCCTGCCCACGGCTCTGCTGCTGGAGCTGTCCCAGCCGGGAGCTGCTCCTGCGGCCCGGGCTCCGTCCCTGCCGCTGCTGCCGGAGCCCAGCCCAGCCCCTGGGCCAGCCCTGCCCGGCAGCCGCTCGGGGCTGCGGGGATTAAAGAGCAGCTCCCCCGGGCCTGGGCACCATGGAAAGGTGATGCTGGCTGGATCTGGAGGCCGCGGAGGTGCAGGCACTTGCTGAGGCTCCCAGGAATCCTCAGTGGGATGGTTTAAGAGCCTCAGCCCCTGCTCCACCTGCACAGCTGAGTTTCCATTCCCACCAAGCTGAGCCTGGGAAAAGTGGGAGCACAAACTGAGGAAAGCAGAGACTCAAGCAGGAATCTCCTGCCCTGAATGTGCTCATGAAAATCCCCTCAGGAATGAGCTGGGCATGAGCTGGAGCTCTGAGCAGCCCTGGCCCCCACAGCAGCCTCTCCACAGCAGCAGGACCTGCCCTGCAGGAGTCACTCCTTGCAGCCACAGCTCCCCTGCACCGCCCATGGGGAGCTGCCAGGCAGGCTGAGAGCTGCCCCTGGCAGGTGGCAGATGCCCTGGCCTGGCAAAGAGCCCTCAGGGCTGCAGGAGCTGCTCTGCAGGACAGCCCTGGGCACCCCTGGCTGCTGCCCACCTTCACAGCCTGCAGCCGGCCCTGGCAGCAGGAGCCGTCCTGCCCTGTCCCTCTGACGGTGCCCAGGGCAGCCCCGCTCTGCAGCACATCCTCCCCCAAGGCAGGAACGGCAGCAGAGCCATCCTCACAGCCATGGCAGCCGTGCCATGGGCCAGCTCTAGAGGATCCCTGCAGCCAGAGACTCACTGTGTCCCACGCTGGGAAGGTTTCTCCAGGAATGAGTTCAGAGCTGCCCTCCCAGCTGCTTTAGCCAGCTCTCTGCTCACTCCTGCCAGGTACCTGCAGGCAGTGCCCTCAGCCCTGCTGGGCTGGCAGAGGAGCTGCTCCTCAGCAGAGCTGCCTCTTTGAAGCTCTCCTTGGTTGCCAGGAGCTTGAGAGTTCCCTCTGTGCCAGGAGCCCAGCCCAGCTCAGCAGCACAGCAGCAGCACAAGGATTTTAATGACCCTCTCGGGGCTTTGGTGTTGTTCACATCAGACTCAGTCCCTCAGAGTGTCTTCAAAAAACTTCCCAAGAACTCAAAGTCAGATTCGAAGTCCAAAGTTTCTTTAACTTTTAATGGGTCCCAGTGAGGGACACGACTCACGTGAAAGTGTCCCCAGGTTCCAGTGAGAGCAGAACTCTGGAGGCAGCGATGGCAGGGGGGGACAAGCAAGGGAAAGGTGTCTCTGGTGCTGAGCAAAGCTGGCTGTGTTCCATGAGTGCAAAGGGCCAAGGCCTGAGCCCCAGCCCCTGGCAAGGCAGATCCTGTCCCTCCCTCAGTGCTCAGGGCTCTTGCCGGGGCACTGGGATGTGGGGATGGGCAGTGCCCAGGGCAGCACCATGGGGCGGCCCCTGCCAGGCTGCTGGGCAGGGACAAGGAGGCCCTGAGGCCCCAGGGCTGCAGGGGTCACTTGTCCCCTCCTGGCCTCAGGGCCAGGGCCAGCAGCCGTGGCCAAAGGGCTGCACAAGTTGGCTCTGTCAGGGCCTTGCAGCTGCTGCCCATCCCTCTGCCCTCTGCAGCCCAGGCTGTCCCACGGTGTCCCTGCCATGCGCCTCTGTCCCTGCAGGCTGTCCTCATCCCCCCGGCTGCCCCACCTGGCTGGCCCCTTCCTTTGCTGGCAGCTCTGCGTCCTGCCTGCCTCTGCCTGGGCACACAAAGCCTTGGGCTGCTCCAGACTCCTTCTGGGGGACGTGTTGCACCCCAGCCCTGCCTGGGAGGGAAATTCCTTTCTCCTGGTGTCCACTCTGGGCCTCCCCAGCTGCCCTGTCACAAAGGCCCCTTGGTTCTTTGGGGCCAGCAGTGCCACAGTGGCCCCTTGGTTCCATGGAACGCCACAGGGTCACAATGGTCCCCTTGGTGCCACCAGCCCTGCAGGGTCACAACGGCCCCTGGGTTCCACGAGGCCACGCAGGGTCACAGTGGTCTCCAGAGGAAGGGCAGCACCGAGCCCCAGGGTTTCAGGGGCAGATGAGACACAGCCACCAGAGGCCAAGGCCAGCCACATCTGTCTGTCCTGGCAGGTTTGTCTGGGAGCAGCCCTTGGATATTGGGAATTTGGGAGGTGGAATCCCAATTTTGGCCATGGACACCTTGTTGAGAAGGATGGGTTTATTCCACATGAAAGAAAAGCACAAAGTCCAAGAGTTTGGAAAGAAGATGAGAGGTGGCCACCATGGGCGAGGGCAGCCAGACCTGTCTCTCATGGCAGCTTTTGTCTGGGAGCAATCCTTGGATAGACAGAATTTGGGAGGTAGAATCTCAGTTTTGGCCATGGGAGCCTGGATGGGAAGGATGGTTCTCTTCTTTAGGAAGGAAAGCACGGAGCCCCAGGAGCCCCAGGGCTCCTGAGCCAGCCCCTGCTGCCCCGGGAGGGAATTTGGGGAGGGGGCAGAGGGGGTGCGCAGCCCCCGCCGGGGGATGACCCCGGCCCAGCGCCCTTCGTTCAGCACCGAGCTGGGCTTGGGGCCGCAGGAGGAAGAGGCCGATGGGAAGCAGATCCTGCAGGGGGGACAGGGCTTGGGCTCAGGGCAAGGTCCTGCCCTGCACACCTGGCTCAGGTGTGAGCCTGCCCCGGGAAGGGAGCGGGACATTGCCATCCCCACGGATCAGGGCTGGGAGCAGCGCTGGGAGCACGGACATGGAAATCCTGGGAGCCACTGGGACCGCCCTGGGGGGTGAATGATCCCCCCCAGCACCTTTCCAGGCCGCCCTGCGAGCTGAGAAATGCTCGCTGGGCCTCGGCCTTGGCCAAGAGCCCCCGGGCTCAGCTGCTCTGAGCTCAGGCGCTGCCGGCTCCCGCAGCCCGCCCAGGGCCGCCCTGCCCGTGCCGGGGCTGTGCTGGAATTCTCTGCTGCTGCTGGGCCACTCGGGGGCTCTGGCCCAGCAGGAAAGGTGACCCTGAGCCAGGAGCTTTCCTTGGCCGCAGCAAAGCCTCGGCACGGAAAGACCTTCCCAGCGCTGGGCCCTGGGCCGGGAGGGATTGTGCCACCACAGCTGTCCCTCCATTTCTTCTGCCAGGCAGCTTTAGCACAGGAAAAGTGGAGAAGCCAGAGCTGCCTCTCAGCTTTCCGCAGTCCTGCAGAGGAATCCTGTGTGGGAAGCAGCCTGGGAACAGGGTTGAGGTGGCAGGGCAGGGGAATTGAGAGCCCTTTCCTCCGCCGTGGGCCCAGGCTCTGGCCCTTGCCCTTTGCAATGGCCCTGCAGCTGCCAGAGGGGCCTTTTTGGCTCAGCTGAGAGCAGTCCTGCTGCAAGGCTGTCCTCGAGCTGCTTGGGCTGCACATGTGCCCAGGGAATGCTCATTGCTTGCAGTCTCAGGCGCTGTGGGTGTGCAGGTGTAACTACTGCAGGAGGGAACAGCTCTGCTGGGGGCAGTTCTCTTTGTCTTGGTGGTTTTTCTGTTGAATGAACGTTCCCTGCCAGCTGTGGGCAGAGCTGTGTAGCTGTATGTGCCACTTGTGTGTGGCACTGTGGCTCAGGAGGTGGCCAAGGGGAGCTTGGCCGAGGTGTGGGCAGAGGAATGGCCATCAGGCCAGGCTGGGGGGTCAGCGGCCGGTCAGTTGCGTTGCGTGGCCGCGGCTCTGGAGGCTTGTGTGGGAGCGTGTGCAGGGCTGGAAGGCTGGGGCTGCCGCCGCTGTGTCCCAGAGCCGGGAAGGCCGGGGCTGGCCCGGCCCTGGCCCGGCCCCGCCAGCTCTGGCAGCTGCCGGCGGGGACACAAAGGGCAGCTCCGAGCTGCGGCCGCTGCGCTGCGGCCGCACAAAGGCAGCGCCCGCAGAGCTCCAGGGCAAGGTCCTGGCCCTGGCTCGGGGCTGGGCCGGGGCCAGCGGCAGAAAATCAACTTGCAGCTTGGGCCCCGCAGCAGGGAGGAGCAGCAATTGCTGGCTGAGAGAGACTCTTGCCAAGGGCCTGCGGGGCCGGGCCCCAGGGAACGGCTTCCCGCTGCCCGAGGGCAGGCTGAGATGGGATGTGGGGCAGCAATGGTTCCCTGGCAGGGCGCTCAGGGCCTGGCCCAGGCTGGCCCCAGAAGCTGCGGCTGCCCCCGCATCCCTGCAAGTGTCCCAGGCCGGCTCGGCCATTGGGGCTTCCTGCCCAGGAGGGCTGGGCTGGGCTGGGGCTGCTGAGGGCGGGATGGGCTCTGCCTGAGACAGCTGAAGGCTGCGCATGATGAGGCCGGGGGGACCCCGTTCCTCAGTGGGTTCTGGGGTATCCCACATTCCTGAAGGGATGTCAGGGTATGTCCCGTTCCTGAGGCAGTTTTGGGGTGCCCCCAGTGCTTCGGGAGGGGTTCTGAGAGGGGGGCTCTGTTCCTTGGAAGGGGGACCTATTGTCAGGGATGTGGGGAGCCCATTTTGGGAAGGATGCTGCTGTTTGTGGCAATGTTGAGAGGTTCTGAATGGCCGGTGGGGCCCTGGCTCTCATTTTGGGACTTGAGGTGAGCCCATGGACACAGCAAGGCCTGAGGAGAGGTTCCAAGCTCCCATTTGGGATGGAGGGATTGAGCGGGTGCCTGCAATCAACTCAATGCCAGCCCCAATGTGTCGATGGCAGCCCCAAATGGCTCAATCCGTCAGCCCCAAGGCCCGGCTGTGGGGAGTCAGGAAGCACAGAAGGGGAATTGGTGTCCAGGAGGGGTGGGATGGGATGGGATGGGATGGGATGGGATGGGATGGGGTGGGATGGGGATGGCATCATTGGGGTGGGCTGAAGTTTGGGAGGGATGGGGTGGTTTGGGCACTTGGAGTGGGGCACTCCAGGGAGGAAAACCAGGAGCTGCTTTTGGGGAGACTCCTGCTGCTTTTTACAATTTTGGGGCCTCTAGGTGGCTTCTGGGAGGTTGCAGTGAATTTGGGGAAGGTGCCGTAAACCCCCTGCAATTTGGGGGGCTGAGGTGAAGTCCCCACATTTTGGGTGGGTGAGAGGACCCCAGTTAGGAGGGAATCCTGCTGCTTTGCACCTGTTTAATGTGGTGAGAAGTGGCTTGTGTGGGAAGGAAGGAAGGAAGGAATTTGGAAGGAAGGAAGGAATTCAGAAGGAATTCGGAAGGAAGGAAGGAAGGAATTCGGAAGGAAGGAATTCGGAAGGAAGGGAGGGAGGGAGGGAGGGAGGGAGGGAGGAAGGAAGGAAGGAATTCGGAAGGAAGGAATTCGGAAGGAAGGAATTCGGAAGGAAGGAAGGAATTCGGAAGGAAGGAAGGAATTCGGAAGGAAGGAAGGAATTCGGAAGGAAGGAAGGAATTCGGAAGGAAGGAAGGAAGGAAGGAAGGAAGGAAGGAAGGAAGGAAGGAAGGAAGGAAGGAAGGAAGGAAGGAAGGAAGGAAGGAAGGAAAGTAAAATAGAAGAAAAAAAAGAAAGAAAAAAGAAATCAACAAGAAATAATAAAAAAGTAAAAAAAGAAAGAAAAAACATTAAAAATTAAGAAAGGAAGCAAGAAAAATATAATAAAAATGAAAGAAAGAAAAGAAGAAAGGAAGAAAATCAAAAGACAGATATAAAAAGAAAATGAAAGTGGTGAAAAAAGAAAAGAAAAAGAAAGAAAGCAAGACTAAATGACAGGAAACCAACAAGAAAAAATTATTAAAAAAGAATTAAAAATCATTAAAAAATGAAGCAAGAAAGCAAAAAATAATAAAAATGGAAGAAAGGAAGAAAGGAAGAAAGGAAGAAAGGAAGAAAGGAAGAAAGGAAGAAAGGAAGAAAGGAAGAAAGGAAGAAAGGAAGAAAGGAAGAAAGGAAGAAAGGAAGAAAAAGAAAGAAAGAAAGAAAGAAAGGAAGGAAGAGAAAGAAAAGAAAATTAACAAGAAAATGAAAAAAGTGAAGAAAAAAAGAAAAGAAGAAAGAAACAAAGAAATAAACAGAGAAAGCAAGAGTACATAACCTGAATCCAACAGGAAAATAAAAGAAAAAGAAAAAAAAGAAGAAAGAAGCAAGGAAGAAAGAAAAAAAGAACAGAAAGACACAAGAAAAAAAACAAAAGAACAGAAAGAAAGCAAAAAGAGAAAGAGGAAAGACACAAAGTAATAAAAAAAATTTAAAAGAAAGAAAAAAAGATAAAAGAGTGAAGAATGAAGAAAGCAAGCTAAAAGAAATCAACACGAAAATTTAAAAAGCAAAGGAAAGTAATAGATAAAAGAAAGAAAGACTCAATAATGTGAGACCAGGAAGAATAATGAAAAAAAAAAAAGAAATGAAGAAGAAAGCAGCAAGAAGCAATAAAAAAATCAAGAAAAATATTGAAAAATGAAGAAAGAAAGAAAAAAGCAAAAAGGTAATAAAAATGAAAGAAGGAAAGGAAGAAAAAAAGGAAGACTGAAAACATGAAACCAACAAGAAAATAAATGTTAAGAAAAGTCAAAAAAAAGAAGAAAGAACAAAACAAGGAAGAAAGAAAATGACAGAAAGACACGAGAAAAAATAAAAGTACAAGAGAACCAAAGAAAGAAAAAAAAGAAAGAAAGATGAAAAACAAAAAGCAACAAGAAAAAAAAAGAAAAAGAAAAAAGGTAAAAAAATGAAGGAAAGAAAAAAGAAGGAAAGAAAACAAAAAGAAATCAAGAAGAAAATTTAAAAAGTGAAGAAAAAAAGAAGAAAGGAAGACTAAGTAATGTGAAACAAAAAAACTTTAGAAAAAAGAGGAAAGAAGCAAAAAAGAAAGAGAAAAGGAAAAAAAGAAAGACACAAGAAAAAATAAAAGAAGAAAGAAGAAAGTAACAAAAAAGTAGGAAAAAGAAAGAAAAAAGAGGAAAGAATGAAGAAAGAAAGCAAGCTAAAAGAAATCCAGGAGAAAATGAAACCCTTGTGCCACTGCGGGACCTTGTGCAACCAAGGAGAGCATTGTGAGAGTGCGGGGCCACGGAACCAAGGGACCATTGGGACCTTGTGGGGCCTCCTGGACTCAAGGGACCATTGCCACACTGTGGGGCCTCATGGAATGAAGGGTCCATGGTGCCACTGCAGAGCCAAGGACACCATGGTTACACTGCGGGGCCATGGAACCAAGGCACCATTGGGACACCCCGTGGCCTCATCCTCTGGAATTCCAACACATCTGAGGGATGGCAGCACCTGCAGGCAGCACGGAAGGATTCTGGGGAGAGCCTTTGATCCCTGCTCCAAAGGACATCAGAGAAAGAGCCCTGCTCAGATCAAGGCACCTTTTCCTTTTCCTTTTCCGTTTCCTTTTCCTTTCCCATTTCCTTTCCCTTTCCTGGTGTAAACTGTTGACCTGCCTGTAAGGTGCAGCAAAAGCTTTGCAGGGTTTGGTTCAAGGTCCCCAAGGCTGGAACAGGGAAGTGTTCGAGTCCCTTCTAAGAGAAGGCTTGGAGTCTTTGTGCCATGACTGCCTGGGATGCATGGAACAAGTGTGTTCTGGCAGACTCTGGGACCTCGAGAGCAATCCCATGCAGGAGCCAGCACTGGCCCTGCACCCTGGTGGGAGCAGCGTGGTGCGGATGGGAAACGGGCAGCTGGGTGTGCAGTGGCAACCTCGAGCCAGGTCCTAGAAGGCCAGGCTTTAGCTTTGAACAGAGCAGCACAAAAAGAATGAATGACCTTGCCTAGAAATCCCTGAAGGACAAAGGGTGACCATATGGACTGATTTGAACTCTGGGTTTGGAATAATACACGCCCAGGGAGCCACACGGAAGGAAAGGGCGCAGAGGTCTCCAGTGAGCACAAAAAGAAATCAGTCACCTACTGCAGAGTGTGCCAAAGCCAAAAGAAGTGGCCCTGATGCCCTTGTAAAGCCCATGGGTTTGGAGACTCCCCAGGTAATCCAGGGAATCCATTGGCTGACCAAGCAGCTCAAGAGGGTGCTGCAAAAGCTCTCCTTGCACTAATACCTAGCAAAAACTGGAATGTTCTGCAACACAAACCAGATTCCAGTGATCAGGACAGGCAGTCAGCCCCAGGAGCAGCAGCAGCTACGGAAAATCCCAGCAGGTGATTGGTAACCCCGTGTGGGCAGGTAATTGTAGCTCCACAATTAATGTAGAACGGAACTAAAACATCAGCAAACACAGGAGGAAGTGGAGAATCTGGTGGCCAGTTTACAAAGGCATCTAGTAAGCACCAAAATGGCAAAAAATGATAGATCAGTTGTTGAGAAAGATGGGATTGGTTTTGAAGGAAGAAGGCTGCCTCCAGGGCTCGTTAAATGGGAATCACCAGGTGATTTTGGCCAACTGATTTTGCAGAAGTGCCCAGGCAGAAGGGGCACTGGCACATTTTGGCATTGGTGGATCCTTTTTCTGGATGGCCAGAAGCTTCCCATGTGGCACCAACAAGACAAGGGAAGGCTCAGAAGTTTTGCAGAAATGAATATTTAATAGCACTGGGACTAACTCTTGTAAGCCTTAAAAGGTGCATGGTTCTCGACAGATCATTGGGGCTGGACTCGCCTGTACATCCTTTCCAACCAGGAGATGCGGTGTGCACCAGAACCTGGAATTTTGGAACAATCCAGCCAAAGTGGAAGGGACCATCTCAAGTCCTCCTGGTAACCTACCCTGCACTCAAGGTAGAAGGAATCCAACTTGGGGTTCATCACATGTGGGTAAAACCAGCGAGCCCACATTAAACACAGCAGAAACAAGACTGACTGACACCGTGGGGTTTGGGGTTTTACATAAATCCTATTGTTTTAGGTATTGAATCTGATTTTCTAAGGGGATACTATTTATTGGATCAGGATGGAGATGATCAATAATTGTGTATCTATAATAATAATAGAAACGATGTTCCTGACTTCTGGGAAGGGAAATGCAGTTTTCAAAGTCACTGCAAGATGTTGGCAGATGACAGAATGTAACCCCTGTAACAGCTTGTGTGCCAACACCAACCTCTGCAGAAAATCCAGTTCCACGGGGAGCTTCAGTCAGCAATTTGACAAAAATCTGGGAACACGTGTGGGAAGGAAAGAGCACCCAGGGCACCTGGACAGGGATGGAAGGAGAATATTCCTTACCATGGACACATCAGAACAATAGTGCTGAGAATTGTAACATTTCCAAAGCGGATCTGGAAATTACCTCAGGAAATATTGATCAGCTGACAGATTGCACTGATACCCCCTGGGGCTGTCAAATTCCAGCAGTATGGAATGGCCCTCAGACAGGACACTGGGAATGTTTCCAGCCAGTTCAGGGGTGTCTGGGCTGGGCAGGGAGCCCAGGCCTCCCACAGGACCCCTTAGAGGTGGGTATAAAATATCCTGATTTAACAAGGTCAAGGCCAAAGGATGCCAGGACCAAGGAAAAGTGGGATTGCCCTGGGACAGACACTTGAGCTGTTTGGAATGCTGAGGTCCAGCGGCTCCTGGCTGTGGCCCAGGCTCTGAGGCTGGGCTGTGTTTGTAGAAATGATTCTGCCTTTCTCAGGGACACGTGGGCTGAGCCAACAAACAAGGAGCCTTGGAGAGGCACAGAGTGTCAGCAGGACACGGTCAGATCCTTAGGAGCCCCAGGATGGGTGGGAAGGGATGGAATTTGGAGCACACGTTTCCCCTGGGAGAATCAGGAGCACCACGGACACTGGGGGTATGAACGTTCCGTCCCTCGTGCAAGGAGTCACCACTGGGAACCCGACTGTGGGGAAAGGTTAAAGGGGATGGAACTGGGAAACATCCCAGTGCGGGAACTCCAGCGGGATGGATTTTAGAATCCATCCCTGCTCCGCAAAGATCTGCCTTTAGGAACAGACCAGCCCCACACCATTGGGCTCTGCAAATGGAAACTTCAGTGAATGCAGCTCCTTTGGGGTTTGCTGAAATAAAGGAACAATTGCCAGCCCCAGCTAAAATGACCTTCCAGAGCAGATTGGCTTTAGCCCTATTGCTGCTACATGGACAGGGAGTGTGTGGATTCTTGAACTGAAACAGTGTACTAGTTTGAAAACAAACTAGTGGGAGACACCAAGTCAGAATAACAATTTAATAGGGAAATAAAAGGAGGGGGAAAGAAAAACAAAAAAACAATAAAAGCAGATAACACTGGGTTAAACTGACAGAGTTAAGATACAACCTGGCACCCTGTTAGTCAGGGTGGTGGTGGTGGTGGTCTGGTAGAATGGTGGCTGCAGTCCTCCTGAAGTGGCAATCCTGTAGAAAAAAAGAAGGGTCTGCTCCTCCTCAGAAGGTCCAGTGGTGACTGTGTAGCTCCTGTCCTCTGAAAATCCAGTGGAAAGGTTCCCTCTCTGGTGTTCAGCCTCAGCTTATATCCACGCTGGGATGCTTGGTTCCTCCCTCTGGGTGGAGCATCTCACAATGGGGTAATGAGTCATGAGGCCAGGTGTTGATTGGGCCCATTAACAGATGATAGTCCAGAGGGAGTTATCTCTGAGTCATGCGGCAGGACAATGATGGGCCATTAACAGCAAGATAGTCTGGGGGGAGGAGGCAAGGAAACACTGCCCCACCTGATTTCAACGGCTGATGGGGATGGTAATAGAATACACTGCAACCCAGGACAAACAGCAACACTTGTTGTGTGCACATTCCAAATGTGATGCTGGATTGGATGATCAGGTAGAGAGGATAAAATCAGTTGCTGCATCCAGCAGGGAATTAAGTGGAAGGTTAGACTGTAACTGTTTGGATAAAATATTTAAAGGACTTGGATTTTCCCTGACTGATGGTTGGCCTCACTTTTGCAAAGTCTAACTGGGATCACGGCACTACTTGTGCTTATGACACTTGCTTTGAGCTGTGTAAAGAACATGGTTGTGAAAGCAGCTGAGGAACTCGTGGGATGTGAGTAAAGGAGCAGAGTGAGGCTTCTGAAGGCTTGAAGGGAAGAGAAGCTTCACAGCCCTCCAAGGGGGGGAGATTTGCCAGATGAAAAACCGTTTGCACCTGGTGGGTTCATACAATGCTTCTTCTCCAAAAGCCACTGGCCATGGACCCGCCCAAGGCTGATTCTGTGGGCAGCAACCAGCCCAGGTGTGCCAACTTTCACCAGTTCACCGGGCAGTCAGGGCTGGCTTTGGGGTCAGCGACCACCAGGGACCCCCAAGGAGACCCCCAGGGCAGAAGAAGGGATGTGCAAAGGGGTGGGGGAAATCTGCAATGATTTTGGGGCAATGATGATCGTGTGTGTGTTTCTGGTGGGACAATCTGGGAATGTGTCTGTGAAGCACAGTCTGCAAACAGGAACATTCCTGAACTCGGCACCCACGGCTTTGGGAGGGGCTCTCCCCTCGTGCATCCGGCCCAATAAAGAATGCTGCTGCTTCGTGCTGCGCTGGTGCTGAGGAGGTTTTGTTTCACTGAAGTTTTGGGAACACCTCTGTGCCTGTGTCACAGACCCACAGAGCAGCTGTGATGTCAGAAAGGGGCTGTGTGACATCACAGAGTGGTGCTGTGACATCACAGGGTGCTGGTGTTACATCACAGAGTGGTCGTGTGACATCACAGGGTGGCTGTGTGACATCATAGAGTCAGCTGTGACATCACAGAGCTATCACAGTGATATCACAGAGAGCACTGTGACATCACAGATGGGTGGTGTGACATCACTGAGTGGTTGTGACATCCCAGGGTGGCTGTGTGACATCCCAGGGTGGCTGTGTGCCATCCCAGGGGGTTGGATGCCATGGCAACCCTCAGCAGTTCCAGTGCCCTTGGAAACCCCCCCAGGCCCCATTGCTGCAGTCAGGCTCCGTGGCCACTTGCCCGCAGAGCTGTGGCTGCCCTCGGCTGCCATGGCAGCCCTCAGGACAGAGCGGTGCCGGGCTGGTGCCAGCTACAATTGCAGTGACACTCGCTGATGCCCTCAGGTGCCACGGCAGCGGCCACAGGGACCCGTTCCTCACTTTGGTGCCACGGACACCAACGCTTGGCCCCGCTGCCATGGGCATTGGCACGGTCACCTGCACTCAGGGCCCGTGGCCGGGCACTGCTGCCATGGACACGGGCACGCAGCCCTGGGCCACAGGCGGCTGCCGTGGCCACCAGCCCAAGGTCCCGTGGCCAGGGCCGGGGCCATGGAAAGGAACCCGTGGAGCCGTGGTGATGCTGGGTGGCCATGGGGTGCTGCTGTGGGCTGGGCCACAGGGAATTTCCTTGCCAGCCCTTTCTCTGGGGCTGTGTTGGGCTCTGTGCTGAGCACAGCGTTGCTCACACTGAGATGGTTTTGTTCTTGCTCAGCTTGCACAGAGCCAAGGCCTTTCCTGCCCCTCGTCCGGCCACGCTGGCGAGGGGCTGGGGGTGCGGGGCAGCTTGGCAGGGGTCACAGCCAGGACAGCTGACCCCAAATGACCCCAGGCATATCCCAGACCACAGGACATCATGGCCAGTGTATAAAGTGGGGGGAACAAGGAGGAAGGGGGGACATTTGGAGGGAGGGTTTTTGTCTTCCCAGGTAACACTCAGGCAGGATGGGGCCCTGTTTTGCTGGTGGGCAGGGTCAGCACCAAAGACACAGACACCAACTGAAGGGGTTGTGCAATTTATAGAATGCAAATCTGCAAAGAATTCTCTTTCTAAATGGACTGAACAAGGTTATTATGGAAGTGGTAAACAGACTGAACATCTGAAGGGTTGTCTTTTTACATTGTCAGTGGGAGAAGGGAGGAGAGTTCTGAAGGTGGTATAATTTTTTTTTTTTTTCCTTCTTTTAGGTCTGTTAATAAACTTCTTTATATTCTTTCAAGTTTGGTGCCTGCTTTGCGTTTCTCCTAATTCTTATCTCACAGAAGATAAACAGTAATGAGTATTTTGGTCCAAACCACTACACTAAATTGGTGTTTCTGCCCGGTTACAAACTGAACCTGCTACAAAATGGTGGGAAATGCTGGCAATTGATGAGACCTGTGAGATAAAGATTAATTAGGAGGAATACTGGGCAAAGCAGGTATTAAGTCATAAGTTAAGTAGCATGATTGTGAGACACATATATTGTAATTGTACTGAAATGGCTAGGGGTGGAATATGGTAGAATTTGAATGTAATTTTGATAATAATTCTTAAGTGTGTCTTCACAGAGGCGAGGGGTGGAGAATGTCATAGGTTAGCAAGCATAGTCCTAGAAGGGATGTCCTTGCTAAGGGGTGCTTACAGCTTCCTCTGGGACCTGACAGAACCTAGCAGCGGCCAGTTTGAATATGGACAATTCTTTAAGCCACTTAAAGTTGTGAACACCTCTGTGATCCACACTTAAGAACAGACAAACCCCCCCAGCTCTCTCTCTCTCGTTTCCGGCGCTGGGACAGGTGGCTGCGGGGCCCGAGCGGGGCCCAGTGGGCCCGGCCCAGGCCCTGCTCGGGCCAGGCCATGGCTCCAGGATGACCCCCCCAGCAGGGCTGTGGCAGCCAGAGCGGCTCGGAACTCCACCCCCCCTCCACTGCGGCCAAGATTTCAGCAAAGCCGCACCTCTGTCCGGCAGAGGTCAGGTGACAACAGCGATAAGCCACACAGCTGCAAGGCCGAGGTGAGATTAACCCTTTTATTGCTGTGAAGAGCTGGAAACCTGAGGGAAGAGAGAGAGGAGATGCTTAAAGCTGAAATTCTGTTGTGAAGCTGTGATATATAAGAGTATCCTGTTGTAATTTCATGAAGATATGGGGGGTGGAGTGTTCAACTCGTAAGCAAAAGCACCTGCGCTGAGATAGGCAGATGCTGACGCAGCTGTAATTTCATGAGAAGTTTGGACAGGGAGAGATAGACCAGATGAGGACTTTTGCTCCAAACGGGAAAGGAGAAACCTCAGTTCCTAGAAATGCTCCCAGAGATAGTCCTAGAGATGAAGATGAGGAAGACCCTTTGCTCCCAGGGAAGGGGAAGGGCCTCTGTTTTTTGTTTCTGAACGGCTCAAACTTAAAATTGTACCCCAAAAACTTCAAGAGTGGACCCTTGAAAGCAGTTGCAGGAAAAGCAACTTCCCCCTTCCCTTCGGGGGAAGGGACTCACATGCGAGCAGAGAGACTCCTCTTCCTAAATGGACTGAACAATATTTGGAAGTGGGCGGCTGGCTCGTTGTGATAATGTTTTCATAGCACAAGCAAGAAGAGACTTCTCTTTCTAAATGGACTGAACAAGGTTATTATGGAAGTGGTAACAGACTGAACATCTCAAGGGTTGTCTTTTTACATTGTCAGTGGGAGAAGGGAGGAAGGTGGGGGGAGGAGAAGAGTTCTGAAGGTGGTATAATTTTTTTCCCTCTTTTAGGTCTGTTAATAAACTTCTTTATATTCTTCCAAGTTTGGGGCCTGCTTTGCATTTCTCCTAATTCTTATGTCACAGAAGATAAACAGTAAATGAGTATTTTGGACCAAACTACTACACTAAATTGGTGTTTCCGCCCAGTTACAAACCCAACCCGCAACAGAGTGACTGGGAATATGCTGGAGGGAACTGGGGTACACTGGGAGAGACTGGGAGTGACTGGAACTAAAGTGAGGGTGAAAGAGAGCAACTGGAACCATGTGGGGCACAACTGGTTCATACTGGCAGTGACTGGGAGCACACTGGGGTCACATTTGGATCATATTGGGAGTGACTGGACTAATACTGGGAGTATCTGAGAGTGACTGGGAACACACCATGCATATCATCCCCCCTACTGGGGGTGACTGGGAGCAACTGGGAGCATGCTGGGGGCAAATGGCATCATACTGGGACTGACTGGGTTGATCTAGGAAGCAACTGGAACCATGCCGGAGGCAACTGGGACCATACTGGGAGTGATTGGAAGCAATTGGGATGATAATGGGACCATACTGGCAGTGCTGGCATGTGACTGGGATGATACTGGAGGTGACTGGGATCATACTGGTGTTGAAAGGGAGCAACTGGGATCACACCTTGGGCTACTGGGAGCAACCGAGAGAAACTGGGATGATGCTGCAAGCAACTGGGAGTAACTGGGAATGACTGGATGCATGCTGGAGGCAACTGGGATATTCTGGGCATGACTGGGATCATACTGGGATAACTAACACCTCACTGGGGCCGCTGGGAGTGTCTGGGAATGACTACGGACATGCTGAGGGTAACTGGGATATACTGGGATTGACTGGGAGTGGCTGTGAGCAACAGGAATCGTGCTAAAAGCAACTGGGAGGAGGTGGGAGTGACTGGGAGCATGCTGGGGGTGACAGGGTGCACGCTGACAGGAACTGGGATGTACTGGGAGTGTCTGTAACCATACTGGGATTGTCTATAACCATACTGGGATTGACTGGGATTTACAGAGCCTTCCCTGGGACAGCTGGAAGTGATCCCCCCGTTCCCCCGCCCTCCCTCGGGCACTGCCGCATCTCCCAGCCTGCGCCGCCGGGATCTGCCCGGAGCAGCGCGATGGCTCCAGCGCTGGGGCTGGGGGCTCCTGGGGCGGCGAGGGGGGACTGGGACCCCAGCACCCCCGGGACCCCCCTGAACCCCTCATCCTGCACAGGGACTCCCCTGAATCCCCTACTGCCGGACATCAGGACCCCCCTGCTCCCCTTTTCCCGGCCATCCCATGTCTCCCAGCCTCCAGACCTCCCGTGTGCTTAACCCTGGGATGCCCTGGAACGCCTCGGACCCCCATTCCTGCCTTTCCCAGCCCCCAGCCCCACCTTTCTGCAAGACCAGAGACCCCCTGAACTCCCCCTTCCCGGGTGCCCCCACCCTGTTACCCCCCTTCCCTGGGCACAGGGAGCCCCTGGAACTCCCTTCTGCCTCTCCAAGTCCCTGCCCCCCCATTTCCTCGGCCCTGAGGCCCCCCTGCACCCCCATTCCTGAGAACCGAGATGCCCTTTTACCCCTTTGCCCGGCACTGAGACCCCCCTGCACCCCCTTATCCGGCACCAACCCAGCCTTTTCCCGGCCACCCCCCTCTCCCAGCCCCCAGACCCACCCTTTTTCTTGACCAGGGACATTGGAATGGCCAGAGCCGGGATACTGCGATAGCCAGACCCGGGACACTGGGATGGCCAGACCCGGGATATTGGGACAGCCAGACCCAGGATATTGGGATAGCCAGACCTGGGATATTGGGACAGCCAGACCCAGGATATTGGGATGGCCAGACCCAGGATATTGGGATGGCCAGACCCGGGATACTGGGATAGCCAGACCTGGGACATTGGGATTGCCAGAATCGGGACATTGGGATAGCCAGACCCGGGATATTGGGATAGCCAGACCTGGGACATTGGGATTGCCAGAATCGGGACATTGGGATAGCCAGACCCGGGATATTGGGATGACCAGACCCAGGACATTGGGATAGCCAGACCCGGGATATTGGGATGGCCAGACCCGGGATATTGGGATAGCCAGACCCGGCTCAAGGAGAGGAACCGGCACGCGGCCGACAGTGACCTGGAGACGGGGCCGGTACAACCAGAGCGGGGGGAGTGGGGGGAGCCGGGGGCTGGGCTGGGATCTGTGGGAATGGGATCTGTGGGAGTGGGATGGGATCTGCGTGCCTGGCATAGGAATGCAGGGAGCTGCAAGGGGCTCCGTGGGGCTGGGACACGACTCCATGGGTCCGTTCTCTCCTCGTTCCCAGGTGTCCCCACGGTGCAGGTGGTTTCCAGCTGCGACCTCCTGTCCAACGGAGCGTCCATGGATCCCACCGGCACGGCTACGACGGGTGGGATTTCATCTCCTTCCAGCTGGCATCCGGGAGCTTTGCGGTGTCCGACGGTGCCACCCGGATCCCCCAGAGGTGCTGGGAATCCAAAGGGATCCTGGCAGAGCAGATGAAGCATTACCTGGGACACACCTGTGTGGAAGAGCTCCCAGAATACATCGGATGTGGTCAGGAGGCTCTGGAGCACAAAGGTGGGTGTGGGAGGGGGAGGAGAATTCCTATGGGAATGTGGGATTCAGGAATGGGGCACTTGGGAATGCAGGAATTCCCATGGAATTTCCACGGGCAGATCTCACTCTCACCCCAGTCAGGTGAGAATTCCATGGATGGATCTCCCCCCAGCCCATTGCCATGGGAATTCCATGGGGAAATGATTGGAATTCATGGCCAATCAAATGACAGCAGTGAAATGAGAAGCGATCCCTGCTGCGACTCGCTGGGACATAAATCCCAATCCTTTCCCCAGGCCGGGTCTGTGGTGCCCGTGGCAGCGCCAGGGGAGTGCCCTCTCCCTGCCCCGAGCCGAGCTCGGGCCTTTCCTTCGGTGTTCTCTGCCCTGCCCGGGGCAGGAGGGCACTGACGGAGCGGCTTTGGTGGCACCGGGCACCGCCCGGGCTCCGGCCACTGCAGGTGGCTCCGCGGGAATGTCCAACACCAAAGCTTCGAGCCAACAGCAGCTCCTGGAGGGGATTCTGCCCCCTCTGCCTGTCCTGGGAGCCCAAGGGCAACGCCCCGGGCACAACAGCCCAGAGTGCTGGAGCACAGTGTCCCTGCGCCAGGCCGTGTTCCCTGGCTGTCCCCTGTCCCTCGGCTGTCCCCTGTCCCTCGGCTCTCTGGGGCCGGGGGTGGCAGCAGCCCTGGGGGAGAACAACCCTGAGCCCCGGCTGGGCCAGTTCCCCCAGTTCCACCCAGGGTGGGGCCCAGGTCACTCCCAGCATGGGCCCTGGGGCTCCCAGTCACCCCCAGTATGATCCCAGTCACTTTCAGTTACACTCAATATGATCCCAGTCACTCCCAGGATGATCCCACTATGATCCCACCATGGTCCCAGGTGTTCCCATTCACCCGTCTGTGCCCCCCAGATTTCTTCTGCAGCCCCCCCGTCAGAGTGGGGGGTGGGGGTCGAGTGCTGGTGCCCCCCTGCCTGCAGCAGATCCAGCGGTGAGGGGAGTTCAGGGGTCCCTCAGCATTTGGGGTCCCCTGGGATTTGGGGTGAACCCCCCGGGCCCCCCAGGATCTCCCTGAACACGCTGACGCTGCCCGTGCGCAGCGAGAAGGTTCATACCCGGCACGGGGTCCCCAGCTCTGTCACCGGCATCGCCCAGGTACCCCAAAACCTCCCGGGAATCCCCAACACCCCCCTGGGGAACCCCAACCTCTCCTGGGACCCCGAAAATATCCCCGGGACCCTCCAAAAACTCCCCAGGACCGCAAAGCCCCATACAGACCCCCCAAAACCCTCTCAGGACACCAAAATTCCCACGGGACCTCCCAACACCCCCCGGACCCTCTTGAGAAAGTTTATACCTGGCACGGGGTCCCTATCTCCATCACCGGCAGGGACCCCAAAACAGCCTTGGGACACCCAAATATTCCCCTTGTGATCGCCCAAACCCCCACTTTGAGACCCCTGAAAACTCCCCTCGGGAACCCCAAAAAACACCGGGACGCCAAAAGCCCCCGGGACACACAAAACCCCCCCAGGAGCCCCTCGCGAATGTTCAGACCAAGCACGGGGTCCCCATCGCCATCATCGGCACCACCCAGGTACCCCCAAACCCTGCCGGGACCCCCAAACCCTGCCGGGACCCCCAAACCCCCCCGGGGCTCCGCTGCCGGAATCAACGGGAGTGGTGTTGCCCTTTTAACGGGAGTTACAGTGGGCACCGACTTTACCGGGGCATCTTAAAGCGCCGATGGTAGAGCGAACCCCAAAAATTCACCCGGGGGGCACTCTCCCGTTTGCTGCACTCGGGGGAGCCCCGAACGGCGACGGCTCCTGGGCTGAGCCCCGCACTCAGCCGGGGCTGGGGAGGGAACGGGGAGGGCTGGGACGGGCTTTGGGGGTGCTGGGCTTAACTGGGGGACCCCACTGGAAGCCCTTTGCCGCTGTCCCACCTGCCCGGATCCCCCCTCTCGCACCCCTTTGCCGCTGTTGCCCCAAAGCTCCGCTGCCCCAGCTCGCTCTGGGGTGACCCAGCCCTTTCCCATCGTGGCCCGGCCCGGCCCCGCTGCCCCGAGAGCTCCCGGGCCGCGGCCGCAGGCACGGAGGAAGGGCAGCAGGAGGAGGAGGCGGGCCAGAGGAGGAGGAAGAGGAGGCACGGGGGGAAGAAGGAGGAGCCGGAGCAGGCGGAGGAGGCTCCAGGTGCGGGCAGCGCTCTCTGGATCCGCAGCCGCTCGGGCCGGGAGCATCGCCCGCCCCGCATCCCGCAGGTGCCCGGGGAGGGGGAGCTCGGCCCAAACATGCCGGGCGGTGTTTTTGGAGGGGGGAGGGATATTTGGAGCTCGCAGGGAATCGATTTGGGGCTCGCTGTTCCATGCTGTCTGTCGGGGCGGGCGGCGCGATGTTTGGAGCTTGCGGGACTCCAAAGGCGAGCCGCAGATGCCCCGGCGGGGGCGGATATCGGGGGGTCCCGGGAGGTGTTTTTGGGGGTGGCGGTGGCGGCAGAGCCCCGGCGGGGGCGGGGGGATGCGGGTCCCCCCGCGGTGGGGGTTGGGCTTCCCGGGCCGGGCCCTCCGAGCTCTGCCGGGGCCCCGTGGGGACGGCGCGGGGCCGGCGGGGGCGGGGGGACACCGGTTTTGGGGAGCCCCGGGAGAGCCGCGGCTTCCCTAAGCGGGACCCCGGAGAGAGGAGAGCCCCAGAAGGCCAAAGCGGGGAGCCCGAGAGGGGGGACCCCTGGGATTGGCGGGACCCCGGCGGGGGGGTCTGGGGGCTGCAGGGGCGGCACGGCCGGGAAAGGGGCTCGGGGGTGCCGGGGCTGGAAAGGGGCTCGGGGGTGCCGGGGCTGGGAAATGGCTGCTCCCAGTATGAGCCCAGTTCCCTCCCCGAGTGGTTCTAGTTTCCTCATCAGTCCCAGTATGAGCCCAGTCAGTCCCAGTATGATCCTGGTCACTTCCCCTCACTCCCTGCAGATTCCCTGTTGCTCCCAGTATGAACCCAGTCACTCCCAGTCACTCCCCATTATGATGCAATTTGCCCCCAGCACAGTCTCAGTTGCTCCCAGTTCTTCCCACTTTTGTCTGGTGTGTTCTCAGTTCTCCCAGTTGTCCCAGGATAGTCCCAGTCACTCCCAGTATGATGCCAGTCTCTCCCAGCAGGGCCCCAGTCACTCACATTTGCTCCCAGTTGCCCCCAGTGTGGTCCCAGTTCTCCCCAGCACATTCCCAGTCACACCCAGTGTGGTCCCAGTCACCACCCACATGGTCTCAGGCACTCCCAGTATATCCCAGTTGCCCTGAATATTCTTGTGGTCATTCCCAGGCACTCCCAGTTAGCTCAGCATGGATCAGTTGCCCCCAGATTTATCCCAGTCACTGCCAGTACATCCCAGTTGTCACCAGCATGCATTCTATCATTCCCAGTTCCTCCCAGTGCATCCCCAGTAGGCTCTCAGCATGGGCCTGGTCGCTCCCAGTAACCCCCATTGACACCCACTATAATCCCAGGATGATCCCAGTCACCCCCAGTATGATGCCAGTGGCCCCCAGTGTGATCCCAGTTGCTCCCTGTCAATGCCAGCATGAGCCCAGTAGCCTCCAGTATGATCCCCGTGACTCCCTGTCTCTCCCAGTATATCCCAGTCACCCCCAGCATGCTCCCACTCCTTCCCAATTCTTCCCAGCTGCTTTCAGCACGATTCCAGTTGCTCACAGCCACTCCCAGTCAATCCCAGTATGATTCCAGTCACCCTCAGTATGATGCCAGTCTCACCCAGCATGGACCCACTGTGATTCCGGTATGATCCCAGTTGCCCCCAGCATAGTTCCAGTTGTTCCCAGTTCCTCCCAGTATGATCCCAGTTGCCCCTTGAATAGTCCCAGTCACGCCCAGTTGCCCCCAGCATAGATCCAGTTGCTCCCAGGTGCCCCCAGCGTGGTCTCATTTCCCCCCAGCATGATCCCAGCTGTTCCCAGTGTGGTTCCAGTCACCCCCAGTATGGTTACAGACACTCCCAGTATATCCCAGTTGCCCTCAGCATGCTGGTAGTCATTCCCAGGCACTCCCAGTTGCTCCAGTAAGGTTCCAGTTACCGCAGAATGATCCCAGTCTTTCCCAGTTACTTCCAGGGTCTTCCAGCATAATCCCAGTTTCTGTCAGTTGCCCAAAGTGTAGTCCTAGTTGCTCCCAGTATGATGCCAGTTGTGGTCTCAGTCCCCTCAGCATGGTTCCAGTACATTCCAGTTGATCCCAGTTGCTCCCAATGTGTCCACATTTTCCTCCCAGCATGGGCCCAGCAGCTCCCAGTAACCCCCAGTCAGGTTCCATTCACACCCACTGTAATCCCAGTGGCTCCCAGGATGATCCCAGTAGGACCCGTAGTCACTGCCAGTATGGTTCCAGTCACTTCCAGTATGGTCCCAGTGTCCCCAAATGTGATCCCAGCTGCTCCCTCTCAATGCCAGTATGATCCCAGTTGTACCCAATCACCCCCAGTATGATCCCAGTCACTCCAGGTACTCCCAGTATTATTCCAGTCATGCCCAGAGTGCCTCCCTGTCACTCCCAGTGTGGGCCCAGTTGCTCCCAGTATGAATCCAGTCACTCCAAGTTCCTCCAAATACGATCCCATTTGCTCCCAGCATGGTCTCTGTTGCTCCCAGTCACCTCCAGTATGGTTCCAGTCATGTCGAGCACCTTTCCAGTCCCTTGCAGTCTGATTCCAGTATGATCACAGTCCCTCTCAGATACTCCCAGTATCATCCCAGTCAGTTCCAGTAGGATCCCAGTATGACCCCAGCATGGGCACAGCTGCTCCCATTATCTTCCAGTGTGGTTCCAGTTGAACCCAGTTGCCCCCAGTTCAGACCCAGTCACTCCCCACATGAGGTTGAGCGCTCCCTGAATTCACAGCCCCCCACCCGTGGAATCATCGCCCCCCATCCCGCAGGTGCCCGGGGAGGGGGAGCTCGGCCCAGATATCCCGGGGGGTTCCCTGGGTTGGGTTTTTTGGGGGGATGTTTGGAGAATGAAGAACTCCAAAGCTGAGCAGAAAATGCCCCTTGTGAGGACATTGGGGGTCCCCAGGAGGTGTTTCTGGGGGTCCCGGTGGCGGTGCCAGCAGAGCCCTGGCAGCGGGCAGGGGGATGTGGGGTACGCCCCGTGGTGGGGGTTGGGTCTGCCCGGGTCAGGCACGGCCACCTCCAGCCCGGAGCCAGGGGGCTGCGGGACCCCTTGGGAGAGCCGGAGGGGGAACCTCGGGAGCCCCAGAGTGGGACGAGCAGAGAGGGGCAGTACCGGGAGCAGGGGAGCCCCGGCAGTCTGGAGGAGCGAACCCCTGTGACCCCCAGGGCCCCAAAGTGGGGAGCCCAGAGAGGGGGGAGCGCCGCCATTCGTGGGACCCTCAACAGCCTGGAGAGGGGCAGGGGGGACTCCTTGGACCCCCTGCACCCCGAAGCAGAGAATAAGGGGAGAAGGGACCTGGGGACCCCATAACCCCCAGCATCCCTAAGTGGGGATACCAAAGGGGGGAGCTTTTGGATTCCTGGGACTCCCAGCAGCCTGGGGAGGGTGGAGACCAAGGAGAGAGGAGGACTCCCAATGAAAGAGGGACCCCAGCAGCTGGGACAGAGGGGACCCCCAAACACCAAAGGGGAGAGACCAGAGACAGGGAACTCCTGAGAGGCTTTTTCAGAGCAGATTTTTATGGACACACTGTGCCCAGTGACTTCTAGAGATGGACTTGGCAGAAGGACCTGTAAAGTCAATGTGCTCATCCCTAGTTTCTCCCCAGACCAGGATTTCCCATTCCCAACCCTTGGCCAGATGAAGGAGGAGGCTGTGAGGAAGAGGAAGATGCCCCGGGAGCCCCAGGCAGGTGAGGAGGAAGTCAGTGCCCCTTTCCCCTCTCTCCTGCTCCATCTCCCAGCCCAGCATCGCCCCCGGCTGCAGGACAACCCCGCTGCCGACGCCGTCCTGCCGGGGATGGACTGGGGGGATCTCCTTCCCCTTCCCTGTGGCAAGGAGGCAAATCCCATCCTCTCCTTGTCCTTCCTCCCCAGACAAGGAGCTGAGCACGGAGCCCAGGGAGGACAAATCCCCGCAGCAGAACCTGGTGGAAGAGGCCGTTTTGAGCGGCTCCACGGTGCAGGAATCCAACGGGGAGGAAAAGCCCCGGAGATCCCACAGGAGGAGGGGCTGCAAACGCAGCCCAGGGTGCTCTGAGGAGGAAAGACCCACCCTGTGCGGGGAAGGCGGCCGGAGATGCAGCCAGAGGTCAGAGCTGGTGGCTCATGAGCAGCTTCACGATGGGGAGAAGCCCCACATGTGTGGGGAATGTGGGAAGAGCTTCAGGTACAACTCTGACCTGATCCGCCACCTGCGCATCCACACCGGGGAGAGGCCCTATGAGTGTCCCCAGTGTGGGAAGAGCTTCTCACAGAGCTCTCACTTGACCCAACACCAACGGAGGCACCGCTAAGGGAAGCCCTGCGAGTGCCCCGACTGTGGCAAGAGCTTTGTCCTCTGCTCCAACTCCATCTCCCATCAGAGGAGCCACGTTTGGCAGAGCCCTGGTGTCGCTGGTTGGGTTTGTAACCGGGCGGAAACACCAATTTAGTGTAGTGGTTTGGTCCAAAATACTCATTACTGTTTATCTGCTGTGAGATAAGAATTAGGAGAAATGCAAAGCAGGCACCAAACTTGAAAGAATATAAAGAAGTTTATTAACAGACCTAAAAGAGGGAAAAAAAATTACACCATACCTTCAGAACTCTCCTCCTCCCCCCACCTTCCTCCCTTCTCCCACTGACAATGTAAAAAGACAACCCTTGAGATGTTCAGTCTGTTACCACTTCCATAATAACCTTGTTCAGTCCATTTACAAAGAGAAGTCTCTTCTTGCTCGTGCTATGAAAACATTATCACAACGAGCCAGCCGCCCACTTCCAAATATTGTTCAGTCCATTTAGGAAGAGGAGTCTCTCTGCTCACATGTGAGTCCCTTCCCCTGACTTGCAGCTTTTCCTGCAACTGCTTTCAAGGGTCCACTCTTGAAGTTTTTGGGGTACAATTTTAAGGTTGAGCCATTCAGAAACAAAAAACAGAGGCCCTTCTCCTTCCCTGGGAGCAAAGGGTCTTCCTCATCTTCATCGTTAGGACTGTCTCTGGGAGCATTTCTAGGAACTGAGGTTTCTCCTTTCCCGTTTGGAGCAAAAGTCCTCATCTGGTCCATCTCTCCCTGTGCAAACTTCTCATGAAATTACAGCTGCGTCAGCATCTGCCTATCTCAGCGCAGGTGCTTTTGCTTATGAGCTGAACACTCCACCCCCCATATCTTCATGAAATTACAACAGGATACTCTTATATATCATAGCTTCACAACAGAATTTCAGCTTTAAGCATCTCCTCTCTCTCTTCCCTCAGGTTTTCAGCTCTTCACAGCAATAAAAGGGTTAATCTCACCTCGGCCTTGCAGCTTTGCAGCTGGAATGTTGAATTTTTCTTATCGAAGTGGAGAGGGGGGAGAGCCGAGCCGCTCAGGCTGCCCACGGCAAGGCAGTGGGGGGGGTTCCACGGCTGGAACAGGTCCATGGCTTCAGGATGGCCGTGGCCCGGCCCAGCCTGGCCCAAGCAGGGCCTGGCCGGGCCCGCTGGCCCCCACACGGGGCCCGCAGCCACCTGTCCCAGCGCCGGAAACAAGAGAGAGCTTGGAGGGGGAGTTTGCCTATTCTTAAATGTGGATCACAGAGGTGTTCACAACTTTAAGTGGTTTAGAGAATTGTCCATATTCAAACTGGCCGCTGATAGGTTCTGTCAGTTCCCAGAGGAAACTGTAAGCACCCCTTAGCAAGGACGTCCCTTCCGGGACTATGCTTGCTAACCTATGACACCCAGTCACTCAGGCTGCAGATAAACCAGACAGCAAGCCCAAACTAGATGGAGAGTCAAAGCCAATGACAGTGGCTCCTGTCACAAGGAAAAAGCACACAACCAAAACTGATCGCCCAGTGAAAGATGATGATGATGCAGGGGAAGGGACCTCAAAAGATGCAGGGGAAGGAACCTCAAAACCACCAATGGACTCAGGCACAGAAACCATTACTGAGTCCATGTCCATAAAGGACCTTCACAGCCTAAGAAAGGATTACACCCAACGGTCCGATGAATCCATAATAAGTTGGATGGTCCGTATTTGGGATGCTGCAGGTGATGATGTGATGCTGGACGGTGCTGAAGTGAGGCATTTGGGATCCCTGTCACATGATCCAGTGATCGACCAAGTGATGAAAAGGGGGGCTGACTCTACCAGTCTTTGGACAGGCGTAACTGAAAGATATATGTGCGGAGATGATCTCTACATGCAGCAAACCCAGTGGAAGACCATAGAACAAGGGATCCAGCGCCTGAGAGAACTAGGGGTGGTAGAGGTTGTCTTCACAAATGACCCAGGATTGAGAAGTCCAGACCGGGCCAGAGTTATTCCATACATGTGGCGAAAACTCATACAGCTTGGGCCACCAGAATACGCTTCTGCTTTAGCAATAATGAAACCGGACTACGGTGCAAATGAGACCGTGCAGGATATGGCAGTGAAGCTCCGAGCATATGCAGACTCTGTGCATGGCCCAACACATGCAAGAATCGCAGCTGTGGAAACACATATGCAGAAAATGGAAGATAAGATGGAAAGGAATCACCAGGAGATTAAAGAGTCCCTTCTCTGCGGACGTTCCCCAGAGAGAAGGTACATCCCACGAAGTGAGCTGTGGAATTTCCTGTGTGACAGTGGGGAAAACATGAGGAAGTGGGGTGGACAACCCACTTCTGCTCTGGCAGCACGAGTGAGTGAATTGAAGGAGCGCAAGTCTCAGAAAGGAGGATCTACCAAAAAGGAAGTAGCTCCAGTTGCCTGTAGCCAAACTGCCGGAAATGATGGAAAAGACGATGGCATGTCCAATTCCCATGAAGGAACCTCTAAGATACAGGCCCAGGGAAAGAAGGATAACCAGGCATAGAGGGGCCCTGCCTCTAACCAGATAGAGGTCAGGGAAAACCGTGTTTTTTGGACTGTGTGGATTCGTTGGCCTGGTACATCAGAACCACAAAAGTATGATGCCTTGGTTGACACTGGTGCGCAGTGTACAATAATCCCATCGCAGCATGTGGGGGTAGAATCTGTTTCTATTTCTGGTGTAACAGGTGGATCACAAAATTTGACCTTGGTGGAAGCTGAGGTGAGCCTGACTGGACATGAGTGGAAGAGACATCTCATTGTGACTGGCCCAGAGGCCCCGTGCATTTTGGTCATAGACTTCCTCCAGAAAGGGTATTTTAGAGACCCAAAGGGATTCAGGTGGGCTTTTGGAATAGCTGCCGTGGGGACAGAGGGCATTAAGCAATTGAACACTTTGCCTGGGCTATCAGAGAACCCGTCTGCAGTCGGCCTTCTGAAGGTGGAAGAACAAAGAGGACCAATTGCCACCTCGACAGTGCATCGCCGACAGTACCGGACAACTCGAGATGCTGTGATTCCCATCCACAAGATGATCCGTGAGCTGGAGAGCCAAGGGGTGGTCAGCAAGACCCACTCACCCTTCAACAGCCCCATCTGGCCAGTGCACAAATCTGAAGGAGAATGGAGATTGACTGTGGACTATCGTGCCCTGAATGAAGTGACTCCACCGCTGAGCGCTGCCGTGCCAGACATGTTGGAGCTCCAGTACGAGCTGGAGTCCAAAGCAGCGAAGTGCTATGCCACTATTGACATTGCCAATGCATTTTTCTCCATCCCTCTGGCAGCAGAGTGCAGGCCCCAGTTTGCTTTCACCTGGAGGGGCGTGCAGTACACCTGGAACCGACTGCCCCAGGGGTGGAAGCACAGTCCCACCATCTGTCATGGACTGATCCAGACTGCACTAGAAAAGGGTGAGGCTCCAGAACATTTGCAGTACATTGATGACATCATTGTGTGGGGGAACACGGCAACAGAAGTGTTTGAGAAAGGAGAGAAAGTTATCCGGATTCTCCTGGAAGCTGGTTTCGCCATCAAGAAGAGCAAAGTCAAGGGACCTGCCTGAGAGATCCAGTTCCTGGGAGTGAAATGGCAAGATGGACGGTGTCAGATTCCCACTGAGGTCATCAATAAGATCACTGCAATGTCTCCACCAACCAACAAGAAGGAAACACAAGCTTTCCTAGGCGCCATAGGCTTTTGGAGTGTAGCGGTTTGGTCCAAAATACTCATTACTGTTTATCTGCTGTGAGATAAGAATTAGGAGAAATGCAAAGCAGGCACCAAACTTGAAAGAATATAAAGAAGTTTATTAACAACTCTAAAAGAGGGAAGAAAAAAAAATTATACCACCTTCAGAACTCTCCTCCTCCCCCCACCTTCCTCCCTTCTCCCACTGACAATGTGAAAAAACAACCCTTAAGATGTTCAGTCTGTTTACCACTTCCCATGATAACCTTGTTCAGTCCATTTAGAAAGAGAAGTCTCTTCTTGCTCGTGCTATGAAAACATTATCACAACGAGACAGCCGCCCACTTCCAAATATTGTTCAGTCCATTTAGGAAGAGGAGTCTCTCTGCCTGCGTGTGAGTCCTTTCCCCCGACTTGCAGCTTTTCCCGCAACTGCTTTCGAGGGTCCACTCTTGAAGTTTTTGGGGTACAATTTTAAGGTTGAGCTGTTCAGAAACAAAAACAGAGGCCCTTCTCCTTCCATGGGAGCAAAGGGTCTTCATCATCTTCATTGTTAAGACTATCTCTGGGAGCATCTCTAGGTACTGAGGTTTTCTCCTTTCCCGTTTGGAGCAAAAGTCCTCATCTGGTTCATCTCCCTTGTTCAAACTTCTCATGAAATTACAGCTGCGTCAGCATCTGCCTATCTCGGCGCAGGTGCTTTTGCTTACGAGTTGAACACTCCACCCCCCATATCTTCATGAATTACAACAGGATACTCTGATATATCATAGCTTCACAACAGAATTTCAGCTTTAAGCATCTCCTCTCTCTCTCTTCCCTCAGGTTTTCAGCTCTTCACAGCAGTAAAAGGGTTAATCTCACCTCGGCCTTGCAGCTTTGCAGCTGGAATGTTGAATTTTCCTTATCGCAGTGGAGAGGGGGGAGAGCCGAGCCGCTCAGGCTGCCCACGGCAAGGCAGTGGGGGGGGTTCCATGGCTGGAACAGGTCCATGGTTCCAGGATGGCCGTGGCCCGGCCCGGCCTGGCCCAAGCAGGGCCTGGCCGGGCCCGCTGGCCCCCACACGGGGCCCGCAGCCACCTGTGCCAGCGCCGGAAATGAGAGAGAGCTTGGAGGGGGAGTTTGCCAATTCTTAAATGTGGATCACAGAGGTGTTCACAACTTTAAGTGGCTTAGAGAATTGTCCATATTCAAACTGGCCAGCTGATAGGTTCTATCAGTTCGCAGAGGAAACTGTAAGCACCCCTTAGCAAGGACGTCCCTTCCGGGACTATGCTTGCTAACCTATGACATGGAGGATGCATATTCCTGAGTACAGCCAGATCGTGAGTCCTCTCTACCTGGTTACCCACAAGAAGAACGATTTCCATTGGGGCCCTGAACAGCAACAAGCCTTAGCCCAAATCAAGCAGGAAATCGCTCACGCCGTAGCCCTTGGCCCAGTTAGGACAGGACCCGAAGTGAAGAACGTGCTCTACTCTGCAGCCGGGAGCCATGGCCTGTCCTGGAACCTTTGGCAGAAGATGTCTGGTGAGACTCGAGGTCGACCACTGGGATTTTGGAGCTGAAGCTACAGAGGGTCTGAAGCCAACTACACCCCAACAGAGAAGGAAATCTTGGCAGCCTATGAAGGAATCCAAGCCGTCTCAGAGGTAATTGGCACTGAGGCACAACTCCTCCTGGCACCCCGACTACCAGTGCTGGGGTGGATGTTCAAAGCAGAGGTTCCCTCTACCCACCACGCCACCAATGCCACATGGAGCAAATGGATCGCTCTTATCACACAGCGCGCCCGTATCGGAAAACTGAATCGCCCTGGGATTTTGGAAATAATTACAAACTGGCCTGAAGGTGAAAACTTTGGTCTCACTGATGAAGAAGAACAAGTGATACATGCTGAAGAAGCTCCACCGTACAACCAACTGCCATCAGAAGACACACGCTACGCTCTTTTCACCGACGGCTCTTGTCGCATCGTAAGGATGAAACGAAAGTGGAAAGCAGCCGTATGGAGTCCCACACCATGGGTTGCAGAAGCTACTGAAGGAGAAGGTGGATCAAGCCAACTCGCTGAACTCAAAGCTGTTCAACTAGCCCTGGACATTGCTGAAAGAGAGAAGTGGCCAAAGCTCTACCTCTACACTGATTCATGGATGGTAGCCAATGCTCTGTGGGGATGGTTAGAAAAGTGGGAAAAAGCTAATTGGCAGCATAGGGGAAAACCAATCTGGGCTGCTGAAGAGTGGAAAAACATCGCTGCCCGAGTCAGAAAGCTGGTTGTGAAAGTCTGCCATGTAGATGCCCATGTCCCCAAGAGGAGGGCTAATGAAGAACACCAAAACAACAAGCAGGTAGATCAGGCTGCAAAGATAGGAGTGTCACAGGTAGACTTGGACTGGAAACACAAGGGAGAGTTGTTCCTAGCTCGATGGGCCCATGATGCCTCAGGCCATCAGGGCAGAGATGCCACCTATAAGTGGGCACGAGACCGAGGGGTGGATCTGACCATGGACAGTATCTCCCAGGTGATCCATGACTGTGAGACATACGCTGCGATCAAGCAGGCCAAGCAGGTGAAGCCTCTGTGGTACGGTGGGCGATGGTCCAAATACAAGTATGGGGAGGCCTGGCAGATTGATTACATCACACTGCCTCAAACCCGCCAAGGCAAGCGCTGTGTGCTCACAATGGTAGAAGGCACCACAGGATGGCTGGAGACCTACCCTGTGCCTCATGCTACTGCCCAGAACACCATCCTGGGCCTGGAAAAGCAAGTCCTTTGGAGGCATGGCACCCCTGAGAGAATTGAATCTGACAATGGGACTCATTTTAAGACAGCCTTATTAACACCTGGGCTAGAGAACATGGCACTGAGTGGGTGTACCACATCCCTTACCATGCACCAGCTGCAGGCAAAGTGGAACGGTGCCATGGATTGTTGAAAACCACCTTGAAGGCACTGGGTGGAGGAACTTTCAAAAACTGGGAACAGAATCTGGCAAAGGCCACCTGGTTAGTTAAAACCTGAGGTTCCACCAATAGAGCTGGTCCAGCCCAGTCTGAATCCCTGCATACAGCAGATGGAGATAAGGCCCCAGTAGTGCATGTCAGAGGTCTGTTAGGAAAGACTGTGGGGATGAATTCTGCCTCGAGTACAGACAAACCCATCCGTGGGGTTGTCTTTGCTCAGGGACCTGGTTGCACATGGTGGGTAATGCAGAAAGATGGAAGAACACGTTGTGTACCACAGGGAGATCTGATTGTTGGGTGAAAACCATCTGTAGTGTGAAATGCCTGGGTACCCCTGCTTGCTGAGGGTCACTGTCACTGTTCGTACATAGCTGTATATATATATGTATATGTATATGTATTGATGTGTGTGTGTAGAGTTAGAATATCTTAGTTTGGGCATTGAGCCAATGATATGGGATAAGGGGTGGAATGTCTTGGGGTGACCTTATGATGTGTATCCCATATCGCTGCCTATGCCCAGAAATTAATTTTTGTGCTTTTCTGTGCCTCTAAACTGAGCCTGAGAGGGGGAAGGAAAAACTGAGCAAAACTTTCTCAAAGCAGTTTTTGCTTGTTCAAGGTCACACACAGACAGCAATTGGTTTTCCCCACTGCGGCAGGGGAGGGAGGAAGCACCCGGCTTGCTGCTCCCAGGACAGTTTTTTTTGGCCAGTGGTTCAGCTGCTTTGTTCTCCGGAGAGAGACTGAGAGTTGAATTTTTCCTTCCCTGGAATTTTGGATTTTCTCCCTTTTCTACTGGACTGCTTGATTGCTTTAACATCAGAGCACATCAGGAGGACTTTCCACCGAGCACAGAGGGCCTGGCCCCGGCCCAAGCCCCAGCTCCGAGGAGACCAAAGGGAGGACTCGAACACTTTCCCAGGTTTTTCCTCTACAGCGAAAGATTTTACCAGTTAACATTGTTTTCCTTTCCCGTGTGTTTGTTAAATAAATAGTTTTATCTTCTTCACTTTTCTTCAAGGAAAATTTATTTTTTTCCCGAACCTGGGGGGGGAGGAGTGGTTGTGCCTTCTCTCAGAGGATATATTTCTAAATTTGGCCAAACCGGAACAGTTTATATACACTTCAACATCCAGAAATTTCTCATATCCCCCCAACAGCCTGTCCTACATGTCACATCTCTGAAGTCAATATCTTGCTTCACAGCGCTACTCTTTCATGGAGCAGGGCTGTCCTTTTCAGGTAATTCTGTGTAGGGAGTCTCTTCACTTCTTCATTATCTTCATCTTTGTCATTCTGTCCTCCAGCTGACCTGTTCAGGCTGGCTGCTCGTTGTGACACATGAAGAGATCAGGGACACCACCAACAAAAATGCGGGTTAATCTAGGATTTTATTCGGAAGCACTCAGTGTATATACCTCTAAACCTAAAGGCTAATTTTAGCTACAGCTTGCAGGCTTAATCACAGTGCTACAATAAATCTGTCCTATAGGAGAAGGGTTCACAAAGGATGTCTGGACTTCAGGCAGCTCTCTTGAAAGCTGTTTATTGCCTAGGTGAAGTTACAGCAGCTCAGGGAGTGGGTATCCAGAGCCAGCCCTACAGCTGCCAGCTCCAGCTGTAGGCATACCTGAAGCCGCTTGCTGCTCAAGTTACAAAGCATCAGATACTTTTCTTTGCTGAGTATCTTAATACATAACAACCCATAAGCACCACACACAATACCTTTACATTTGCCTATAGCCTATCATAGCTACTACCATCACCATATTATAGTCATTATTATCCAATCACAAGAATAAGTAAGTTACAATTTAAGCTTACAGTGGAAAATTCTCAGACCTCTCTTCTTCTTGCTACATCAACATTTCTTGTTTGCCTGCCATATCTTTCTTTTTGGTAAAAACCTGTTTTCTATTTACTTATGCTCTTCTTGAGACTCATTTACTTGGTGAAAAACATGTCTTTGTTTGTAGTCACATACCTTTGTCCTATTTCTAAAAATCTCCTTCCAACTCATCTCCAACCTTTGCCTTCTCAGCTATTCAGTGATCACTGGTTCAGCAAAACATCTTTTACTCTATATCAAAACTTGCTTTCATTTCTATCTCATCCTCAGTTTCTACATTCAGAGATCTTTCTGCCAAGCCTACATACCTGTGAAACTTTCTTACCAAACATTCATCCTCTCCAACAAGAGAAAAAGAGAGAGAAAGAGAAAAGAAAAAAAAAAAGGCAACAAGAGAAAAGGAGGGAGGAAGGGAGGGACATGGCAGGACATCCTCCTGCCAGGGCTGACGCTCCTCACGGCCCCTCTCAGCCCCTCACAGCCCCAGGCACGGGGCTCCTCCCAAGGAGAAGGGGTCAGGCCCTGCTTGTTCTCCTTTTATTTCGGGCACTTCACAGCAACGAGCACAGAAAGGCTGAACCGGAGCCTTTCCGCAGCGTTTCCCTCGGGGTTAATGCCGAGGCCGAAGCTCTGTGCCGGCGCTGGCCCGAGCGCGAACATCCCTGCAGCCCCCGAGCCTTTGCTGTCCCCCGGGCCCGTTCCCTGTCCCCGAGTCCCGCCCGGCTCTGGCAGCAGCAGGAGCCGCAGCGCAGCGGGCGCCGGCCCGGCCCGGCCGGGGCTGCCGGGCACGAGCAGCAGCAGCGCCGGCCCTTCCCGCCCGCTCCCGCCTCGGCTTCCCAAGGGCTTTTTCCAGGGGAGTTCTGGAGCAGAGCAACCATCACCCCCAAACAGCCCCGATTCCTCAGGGCCCGGCTGTGCTGCCCTGAGCCAGCCTTCAGAGAAAAAAGGAAGGATCGGCTTCCAGCGCTGCTCTCAGCACGGTTTTACTCCCCCTGAGCTGACAGCACGGGGCTGTTGTTGCCTTTGCCTTGGGAACTGGAGATCGCGGCTGCTCTTGCCCCTCTTCTGGTTGCCACCTGAATTTTATCAGAAAACCGCAATTGCCTCTTTCGATCAGCGCTACCCACGGTGCTTTCGTGACAGTGAACTCAGTATTTTTGTCACAGGCATCATGATTAGCAGAGATTGAAATGCTCAGAAGCCTGGAGCCCTGGGCACGGCCGCCAATTGCGGGGCAGCGGCGCAGAGGGAACGTCCTGCGGCCCAAACCTCCTGCTCCTCCCACACAGCGCCCATCCCATCGCTCTCCCCCTCCTGCTCTCCCAGCACGGCACAAATTCCAGCTGGGAGGAGGCTTCCCAAGAAAGGGCTCGGCTCCTGTTACAGCCTGAGTGTCCCTGCAGAAGAACAGGGCATCTTTCAGGCACTTCCACAAGCTCAGGGTTCTCATTTGATCTGGGATGCAAATGGCCTTGTTAGGAAGGATAAAAGCAGAGGAAATGGATTAGAAATTATTAGAAAAAAATCACCCTTCTTCCAGACAAAGTTCACAAAATCATTCCCTGCATTTCTCCTTTTCAGATTATTTCAGTGTCTGAGAGGTCCAGCTTGCATGAACTGATTGTGCTCTTGATTTATAGCAGTGCAAGAGATGTAGACTGATCTAAACTGAACACAGAAACAAAGTACATCTGTCAGCCCATTTTCATGTTCTAGATCACTTTCCAGATGTCCACGGAGATGTGGGAATGATTATCACACAGCTCTCCATTTCTGGCTGCAGGCTCTGGGGATTCTTTCTCTGAGTTCAGCCAGGGTTGCAGTGCCTAACAATTCCTGGTTCCACCTCCTGATTTCTTAGGTTAGAACAGCCACAATGAAAACCTCACCAATGGCACAACTGCCCAGCCCACAGGGAAAAGAAAGGACAATTTGTAAACTTCTCCCAACATTTGTCCTGCTTTGCTGCAGCACTCGTGCTGCACTCACAGTGTGGGAAGCCAAGAGAAGCTGCAGTTGGTGGCACATCTTGTGACAGGAGCTGCACCTCATTCTCCCAGAAAGATTCTTGAAAAGAGCAGACAGGACTGCAGAGAAGATTCCCAGAAAACTGAAACAGCTTTCCAGAAGTGAAATGAAAATGGAAAGAAACAATCCGAGGTGTTTTCCTCTCTATTTCTGTGCTCCCCTTTTTCATGTTGCACTGCTTCTCCATCCCATGCATTCCAAATGGATCTCACCTCTAAGATCTGTGCCTTAGCAAGTTTTAGACACTCTGAAGTACCGTGAGCTGCACACAGTTTGCCTTCCCCTGTTTTTATTGGAAAGCAATGCTGGAGACAAAAGTGCAGAGCTTGGGTGGGGCACGAATTCTACAGGCAGGGAATGTGGCCCGGCAGTGTCTGACCCTCAGCAGGGACAAGGCACAGCAGCAGCCGAGGGGATTCCTCTGCCACCGTGCAGGAGCCAGGACTCTGGATCCGGGCTGGACACGGCAAAGTTCCCGTGTTTGCACAGACTCAGGGGCTGCCCCCGGGGCGAGTGGGGCTCGGCCGTGGGGAGCGTGGGGCGAGCGGGGAACGGACACGCGGACACTCGGACACGCGGACACTCGGACACGCGGACACTCGGACAAACGGCCCCGGCGCTTCAGTTGCAGCGGCAGCAGCGGCAGCAGCGGCAGCAGCGGCAGCAGCGGCAGCAGCGATCACAAGCGACTCTACAGACTCTCTCCGTTTCTTGCTCTTGCTCCTCCTCTCCCTCTGTTCCGCACCTTCCCCGCGCCTCCCGTTCCCGGTGTCCCCCTCCTCTCTCGGTGTCCCTTTCCCGGTGTCCCCCTCCTCTCCCGGTCTCTCCCCCTCCCCCTGCCGGGCCGGGCCATGCCCCAGGCCCGCCCCAGGCCCCGGGCGGGGCCGCCCCCTCCCCGGCCCCGGGCGTCCCGCCGCGGTCTCGCCTCCGCCCGGCTCTCGCTGTGGCTGTGGCGCTGCCGGGCGGGCATCGGTGCCCGGGGCTGGGGCGGCATCGCCACCCTTTGGCTCCGCCTGTCCCGAGCCCGGCCCCGGCCCCGGCCCCGACGCGGAGTCCGGCTCCGCCCTCGGCTCCGCCCTCGGCGCCGGCCCCGGCTCCTCCCGGGGCCCGCGGAGGACACACGGGGCGCGGCCGCTCCCGCCGCCTCCGCTGCGGCTTCCCCGGCCCGAGCTCCGCCGCTCGGCAGCGCGGCCGCCAGCCCCGAGCCGCCGGTGTTCCGTTCGGATGGGGATGCCCGGGCTGGGGCGGTCGGGGGGCGGTCGGGAGCCGTGTCTGGCCCCGGGCCGAGCGCTGACGGCCGCGTGTCGCCCGCAGGGAAGGCGCAGGAGGCCCTGCAGGAGCGGTACCGGGTGGGTTCGCTGCTGGGCAGCGGCGGCTTCGGCAGCGTCTTCTCGGGCACGCGGCTCGCGGACGGCGCCCCGGTGAGTGGCGGGGCCGGCGGAGGAGGAGGAGGGTGCAGGAGGAGAAGGAGGGTGCAGGAGGAGGAGGAGGGTGCAGGAGGAGGAGGAGGAGGGTGCAGGAGGAGGAGGGCGGAGGAGGAGGAGAAGGAGGGTGCAGGAGGAGGGAGGAGGAGGAGAAGGCCGGGGTGCGGCGGGGCGGGCGGTGAGCTCAGCCCGCTGCTGCCCCTTGCTCGCAGGTGGCCATCAAATGCGTGCCGCGGGACCGCGTCCGGCACTGGGGCGAGCTGGTGAGTGAGCGGGGCCAGCGGCAGAGCCGGGGCGTGCCGGGCGGCGAGGAGCCGGGGCCCGGCGGGGTGGGAGCCGCCGGGAGCCCCGGAGGGAGAGCGGGCGGGGGCTGAGCGGGGGGCGCAGAGCGTCCCGGGCTGGGTGAGGGGTCCCAGAGCCCTGGCACGGCCTCAGCCCCGCTGACGGCACCGTGCTCCTCCCGCAGCCCGACGGCGCCCGTGCGCCCCTGGAGATCGTGCTGCTGGACAAGGTGTCCACTGGGTTCCGTGGTGTCATCCGGCTCCTGGAGTGGGTTGAGCTGCCCAGCAGCTTCTTGCTGGTGCTGGAGCGTCCGGAGCGGTGTCAGGACCTGTCGGGTTTGCTGGCGGAGCGGAGGTTCCTGCCCGAGGAGGAGGCGCGGGGGCTGTTCGGCCAGGTGCTGGAGGCCGTGCGGCACTGCACCAGCTGCGGGGTCCTGCACCGGGACATCAAGCCCGAGAACATCGTGCTCGACCTGGCCACCGGGCAGCTGAAACTGATCGACTTTGGCTGCGGCGCCTTCCTCCAGGACACAGCCTACACTCAGTTTGCAGGTGAGCCCTCCCAGGGGATGCTCCTGGGCATCTCATGGCCCAGCCTGGGTGTGGCACCGGGGCTTCCCCTCATTGTTGCCGGGATGGGATTAATTCTTAAGCCAAGTTGCTTTTGGGTGGGGCTGGTAGGGGGCAGTTCCCAGCCCTGCTGCCAGCCTTCAGCACCCACTCTGCCCTGGGCTGGGGCTGGAGCGGGGGCAGCCAGCCCAACAAAATCTCCCGTGGGGGTAGCAGAGAGGGGGCTCAGACCCCGTGCACCGGCCGGTTTGGTGTGCAGGCGAGGAAGGGCCTGGACTATTCTGCTGCCCTGGTTTGCCTTGGCTCCTTGATGTTTCTTGGGGCGCTGGAGGCAGGGAGGAGAGTGGGGTTTCGCCACCACTGGGTGGGTTTTTCATTTGCATGTCATGGTTGGGCCTCCCCAGGGCTTCCACTGCCCTTTTCCAACACCAGCGGCCTCTTTTCCAACCCCAAGTTTGTACACAAGTCACAGGTGCTGGCAGGAGGGCAGCGGGTCACCCCATGTGCCACTGGTGCAGCCCCTGCATGCCCAGGGATGCTGGGGCGAGGCTCTGGGAGCAGCAGCATCCCCTGATGGACTCGGTCTGTGTTCCACAGGAACCCTGTTGTACAGCCCACCCGAGTGGATCCACCACCAACGCTACCACGGCGAGGCAGCGACGATCTGGTCCCTGGGCCTCCTGCTGTACCACCTGGTGGTGGGGAAGCACCCGTTCAGGAGGGGCCAGGAGATCATCTGGGGGCGGATCCTGTTCCCACGACGGCTCTCTCCAGGTGGCTACCTCATCTCTGCGGCACGGGGGGAATAGCAGTGCTGGGAGGCAGCAGCGGGCTCAGGAGCATCCCGCTCTGGCAGCTCTGAGCAGGTGGCACATGTCCTGCTCTCCTGCTGCCCTCCAAAGCACAGAATGCATGGGCAAGTTTAGGCACAGCTCTGGTCACAGCCAGCATGGCCTGGGCACGGGAACGGGGGGCAAAGCGGGCGGGATCCTTCTGCAGCTGACTGGTGGTTTCTGCTTTCTGTGCCCAGAGTGCCAGGATGTTCTGAAGAGGTGCTTGTCCATGCAGCCCTTGGCCAGGCCGTCCTTGGAAGAGCTCTTCAGTGACCCTTGGCTGCAGGGTGTTCATGTGCCCTAGAGGATGGCAGAGAGCCACGGGCACAGTGTGATCCAGGGGCCTGGCAGGGAACAGCCCCACCCATCTCTTGGCAATCAGTGGCAAAGCAAAGCAGACTCTTTTGTCCTGCCTGTAGCTCTGAGCAGGGAGCATCAGAAGGGAACACGCAGCTCTTGGGCTGCAGCTGAGCTGGAGGCCTGCTCTGGCAAGCCCTGGTGGCCACCATCCCCTCTGGTTTTGCTTGTCTGGTTCATTGATTGTCTGCTGGGGCCCTGGGCAGAACGCTGAGAGCCTGGTGTGGCCCCGGGGAAGGAGAAGGAGCCCCTGGAGAAGCTGTAGCAGGTGGGGCTGCTGCTGCTGGAGCCACCAAGGCTGAGCTCAAGGCCGACAACCTCTTCCTGGAGCTGGCCAGCGGCAGCTGAAGATGATGGCCTTTGATTGTGGCACCTTCTCCAAAGACACGCTCCACGGCCAGTGTGCAGGTGAGTCCAGAGCCAGGGGGATGCTGCCAGAGCTGGGCATGGCACGGCCTGGCCGGGCACCAAAGGTTCCCCCTTTGCTGGGGCGGCTGCAGGGAATTCTTCAGTGGCTGCCAAGCTGCTTTTGGGCTCTGGGCAGCTGCTGAGGAGGTGGCTGTGCCATGGCTGGCTGCAGGCTGGGCACATGTCCTGCCCTGCTGCTCTGCTCCCAAAGGCAGCAATGCTGGGCAGCTTTGGGCCCAGCTCTGAGCACGGCCAGCACGGCCTGGGCACTGCGGGCGGCTGGGACAAGGGGACAGGAGGCTTCAGCTGACGGGCGGGTTCTGCTTTCTCTCCTCACAGCCGGGCTCTGCCGATGCTGAGGCTGCTCCGGGCTCTGCCAGGGCTCTGCTGGGGCTCAGCCCCGGGCACGGCTGGGCCCGCTCTCCCCTCACAGGGCTCTGACAGCTTTGCATCAGACGAGCCCCTTGCGAGCACAGCGACGGAGCTTTCTGCTTTTGCAGGTGAGTGAGACTCTGGTGCAGGCCAAGAGATTGCAGTCCGGGACACACATCCCACTGGCAAGAACCCAAACTCTGCACAGTCCCAGCTGAACGCCTGGATCTGCACAGGGTGTTCTGTCTGTCCCACTCTTCCTTCCTTTTGGGCTGGAATTGTGCCATTGCACTTTCTTCCTCCTCTGGAAGTGCCACGAGTGGGCCCAACCTGGCGAGTGGGCCGTGTTCCTGAGGCAGTGCAGTCTGGAGCTGATGGATGAAGAATCGCCCTTCTCCACGACCAAAGCAGAGCAAAAAGCCCTGAGTGGGACTTGGTGTCTTTAAGAACCCCCTGACAATTTCCAAGGGAATGTGCAGCTCATTGCAGGGTGAGAAGGAAGGGCATCTTCTCCATGAGTTGGGGTGGGACAGAGTTTAGATTGCCACTCCTGCTCGGAGCTGGCAGGGCACAAGCAATTTCCTATTGCTTCAACCACAATTTAAAATAACAATGTTGGAAACAAAGCCCAAAATCTTTAACAAAGGACTGCTGAGGTCAGTAAGATGGATCAATGCCCTCAGCATATTTACAAATACCTGAGTTGTCTTTTTGAAAAGATCAGTTACCTCTTAATCTAGAGTTACAAAAGACTTTTCACTCCACATTTGGGTTTTGGTTTTATGTTTCATAATATTTTCTGGGTTTTTTCTTTTTTGTTTTTCTAATTATTTAAACAGAAAACATATCCTGAATGATGGAGCAGCACTGCTGAACATGGGGACATGCAGAGGGAGCAGAAGCAGCTGCCTTTGTCCCCCTGCAGCTCCAAGGCCCAATCTCTGAGCAGACAGGGCTGGCAGAGACTCGCAGGCTCCCTGTTTGCTGTGCTGCCCCACTTGTGAGCGGCCCAGCTCTGCGTGAGGCACAGGGAGAACAAGGGGCAGCTCCCTGCCAGCCCCGCAGCCCAGGCACCCCTCGGGCCCCGGGGCTCGGGGCACTGTCAGCACCCGCTGCTCCAGCGCCCGCTCCTGCTGGCACTGACAGCAACACCCAAACTGTGCCTGATCCCGAGGGAGCAGCAGCAGGGCCTGGATCTGATCCCTGGCTCTGGGGCAGGGCTGGACAAATGACCCCCACAGCAGCAGCAGCAGCAAATGGAGCTGACTTTCAGCACAGCCCCTGCCACTGTTCCCTCCCGTTGGCAGCGGTGTCACAGCAGCCTGGGGCACCTGGGAGCCCTCAGTGCCAGCAGGGACTGCAGATGGCAGCCCTGGGCTCCTGGAGGGTGTGCAAGGAGCAGAGGTGGGCACTCCCTGTCCATGTGGAGCTTCCAGGTGGAAAAGGCTGCTGTGAGCAGGCAGCTCCGAGGGCAGAGAAAGGAGGGTCTCGAGCACTGGATCTGTGCCAGTGCCATAGCCCTGGGCAGCAGCCACCGAGCCCCGGGGGCACAGAGGGCACAGCAAGAGGGACAAAAGCAGCCAAGGGCAGAGACTGGGAAGGGCGAGAGCTGGGAGCAGGAACAGCTGCTCCATTGCACTCTTGGAGAAAGCTCTTGGCTGTTTCAAAGCGCTGAAAGGCGTGAAGGGCACAGAGGAGGCCACAGCAAACAATGCTCCTGTTTTCACAGCCTCCCCTCTCCGTGTGCCAGAAGGAATTGGATGAACTGTATTCTTCTCTCCGAGTCATCTCGTTCAGCATGAGCAGCTCAGCACCAGGAGCTGAAGGAGCTGAAGCCTTAGGCCACAAGAGCTGAGCCAGAGGAGACTTTTGACCAAAGTAATGCTGGTGCCATGGACCTGGCTGAATGCAGCAGACAGAATCCTGGAATGACAGAATCCTTCCTGTTGGAAAAGACCTCTGAGCTCATCGAGTCCAACCATTAACCCAGCACTGTCAAGCCCAGCACTAAACCACATCCCTGAAGTGCCAAGGCCTGGACAAGAGGCCCTGAGCCAAAGGTGACCTCTGGATGAACCTTCCAACCAAAGGTTATCTTTGTATCTGCTCATTACCGAAATATGCATGATCATTAGCGTTGATTGATGTATCCTCTCATTAGTGAAACATGTATTGACCTTTCTGTGTTTAGACACCAGACAAGGCCATGAAATCCCACATCTGGCCTTGTTTGGGGCGGTATGGTCAAAGTCAGCTGCCTTGGCTCCTCCTTGAGCCCTGACCAGGCTTAGGAGGAAGCCAAGAGGAGGATGAAAGCAGATGTTCCCGCACTAGAAGTGCTGTCAGTCTGTTTCTCCAGCACTGTCAAAGCTGGGCCCTCTCCCAGCGGGGTTGGAGCCTCAGCTGTGGCTGGAGGCAGCTGCAGGAATTCCCAGTGTCCGCGAGTGGCTCTCCAGTCCTTGGCTGGGACAGCTTCCCCCAGCTGATGGGTGGCTCTGGGTGATGCTAAAGTCTGAGGGGAACTGGGGCTGCATCTTGGTTAATCACTGCAGGCAATCTTTGGCAGGGATGATTGGGGGCATTGCTGAGCTGCTCCTGCTGTGATTCTTTGCTGCTTTGAGCTGTAGCAAATGACACAGTTCCTTCAGTTGGTGTCTGTGTCTTTGGTGCTGGCCCTGCCCACTGGTACAACAAAACTGGCGTAGTCTGGCCGGATCGCACCAAAATGTCACTTTTTAAATGTAAATGTAAGGAATCAGTCCTGTCCGAAATCCCAGATGGGAAGAGCTTCCCTGGAGTTCGCTGGCTCTGGAGTGGGCTGCGGTCGGAGCACCGTGCGAGCAGTGGGGCAGTTGGTTAAAAGGAGCTGAAGCGCTGGATGTCTTAAAATGCATCCCAAAATTGGATATGGAAAAAGGAAAAGAGCTTGTGGGTTTGGGAAGAGGAGGATGGATTTTGTTAACAGCGTATTGGAAACAGCACCAACAGAAGGAACAATTGTTGTTGGAATGCTCCCACATGGAGCAATAGAAGAAGTTTTTAATCTTGAGCTCAAATGTCTTTGTGCAAGTGAACTAATAATAATATCCTAGTTGATATATATATAAAAGAATATTTATATTGTATATAAATAATAATGTGAAATAGTGCTGACAATACGAATTCTTTAGATGTAACACTATTATTATTATATAATACTACTATATAATTAGATGTAACACTAAATACCCTCCAGAAAATGGTTGGCCAGGACCCAAAGGTTACTGGTAAACTCTGTGAGATTGCATACAATGAATAAAGGAGGAAGGGATGGAATTGGCTGTTTTTATAGGGTTTGCTGATACTGTGATCTGGAATGCTTTGTCTGTTCCTGTGAAAAAGAGAGTGATGAAGACTGCTGGGTTTTTCATATCCCAGGCTATGCACAAGCTGCAGGATTGGTTGAGCAGATGAAGGGGTTGTTAAAAGAGCAGCTGAAAAAATGCGGAGATGGGAACCCGTCCTGATGGAGAACCCATCTCCCAGATGTGCTCCATAGCCTTAACAATGGGCCCGCTGGGGAAATGGAAACCCCTGGGTGTGCCCGGCTGCACCCAGTCTGCAAATCCACCCATGGACAGGGAGACTTGGACTTCCTGGGAAATCGTTCTGGGTGCGATGGGCCCTGACAGGGCCACCCCAGAGGCTGCAGGGCTGGGCCTTCCTGCATTAGGATTAATTGGGATAAATCAGGAGCAAGGGAGAGTTATCAATGCAGGAATAGGAATTCAGATTCCTCCGGGACACTTTGGTTTGATAACTGCTTGCCGGAGCTTGGCCTTGACAAGTGTTCATGTCATGGGAGGAGGAATTGATGCAGATTATCAAGGAGAAATCAAAGGAATTCTGGTAAACAATAGTGAACAAGATTGGATTATTTAACTCCATGACAGGCCAGCACAATTACTGATACTGCAGGTTTATAAACAATTGTGAAAAAAGGAGATCCACCTCAAATGACCACTGTTGGTGGAGAGAAAGGGTTTGGATCCAGCAGTCCTAATAATGGAGCCCGAGTGTGGGTCCAGAGGCCCAATGGCCCTCCCGAGGCAGCTGAAGGAACAGCTCCAGGGAAAGACAGCACTGTTTGAACCCTGGAACCCGGGCAGGAACGATGGGAATGTGTCCCTGCAGCCAAGTGTTCTGTGTGAGAACAAGGAGATGTTACAGGATATTGTTTCACAGATCCTGCCAGACCCAATCTCCCTGTTTGCCCCCACGGCCCCTCTGGAAAATGCTCTGATCCACGGGGCTCCATGTGAAGGCTGATGTGACTCTGAGTGACTTCCACACGGATTCCAGCCAGGAGCCTGGGTGCCCCTCAGGGACTGGGACCCGGCACCTCTCCAGCCGAAGGGGAAAGGACCCCACCAAGCCTTGTTACCCCCGACACGGCGGTAAAGCTGAACAGCAAAGGACCTTGGGGGCATTATTCTGGAATTAAAAAGGTGCCAGCTCCATGGACAATGGAATTATTGTTCCTAACCCCAGTGAGACTGAGGAAAAAGAGTGATGCCTCCCTTTAGGGTGCTTCAGCAACAACTGCAAGGAAGAGTTATATGTTAAGAGAACATTTTCCACCCAAAGAGTGCCTTGGATTTCAGAAAGCCAAAGATTCTGGTTCACCCTGTGCCCCACATGCGCTGCCTCGTCCTGTGGAGTTCACATTAACGAGCTGAATCGATTATTAGAAGAAGCAGCAAATGATACTGTTAAAATATCCAACAGCACATCCTGTGAGCTCCAACAAACACGAACGGGGGCTCTGCAGACCCGCATGGCCTTGGATTATCTGCCTGCTGGCCAAGGAGGAGCCTGGGCTATTCTAGGACAGGAATGCTGCACTGTTATCAGTGATGGGTTTGAAGTCCAACAGTCAGGAATCACCTCGATGGAAAGAGCAGTGGAAGAGTGGCAGAAAGAAGAAAATTCTCCTTGCTGGGATTGGCTTTGGGGCTGCCAAACTGGAGGCTGCTGCGAAATGCATTTGTGGCAGTCACTGTAATCACTGCAGTGTGAGCACTTGGTGTGTTATGATTCCATGTTAGAGCTGTTGTGACACTTTGTGCTGGGAAATGGAGCACTGAGACTTGTCTAAAAAGAGACACAGTCTCACGAAAAAGGGGGATTTGATAAAGAACAGAGAATAGCAACTAATGAGGCATGTTTTAAAAGGAATGTGAATTATAGCTCTGAGTGATGACCTTGAGCAGCACTTAATTAGAGAACAAGAGGTGATGCCTTTATGCCTGACACCTAAATCTAAGACTCCATTATTAGAAGAATTGTTATGAAGGTTGCAGTTCATGTCTAGGTCAAAGCACTGATTGAAATTCCAAGGCCTGAACACCAGGCCCTGAGTGAGGCCTGAACAACAGGCCCTGGGCCACAGCTGACCTCCTGATGAACATTCAAACCAAATGTTATATTTGTATCCCACTCATTAACTCATTAACAAAGTACTTTTAACAATATGTTCTATGTAACCAGGCATTGGTGAAACACAGATTTACCTTTCTGTATTTAGAAACCGGACAAGGCCACATCTGGCCTTGTTTGGGGCTGTATGGTCAAAGGCAGCTGCCTTGGCTCCTCCTTGAGCCCTGGCCAGGCTTAGGAGGAAGCCAAGAGGAGGATGAAAGCAGATGTTCCTGCACTAGAAGTGCTGTCAGTTTGTTTCTCCAGCACTGTCAAAGCTGGGCCCTCTCCCAGCGGGGTTGGAGCCTCAGCTGTGGCTGGAGGCAGCTGCAGGAATTCCCAGTGTCCGCGAGTGGCTCTCCAGTCCTTGGCTGGGACAGCTTCCCCCAGCTGATGGGTGGCTCTGGGTGATGCTAAAGTCTGAGGGGAACTGGGGCTGCATCTTGGTTAATCACTGCAGGCAATCTTTGGCAGGGATGATTGGGGGCATTGCTGAGCTGCTCCTGCTGTGATTCTTTGCTAATGATTATGTGCTTTGCTGAGCTTATGCTTTTGTGACTTTTTGCAGATTTGCATTTTATAAATGGCACAACCCCTTCAGTTGGTGTCTGTGTCTTTGGTGCTGACCCTGCCCACCAGCAAATCAGGGCCCCATCCTGCCTGAGTGTTACCTGGGAAGAGAAAACCCCTCACTCCAAATGTCCCCCCTTCCTCCTTGTTCCCCCCACTTTAGGCACTGGCCATGATGTCCTGTGGTCTGGGATATGCCTGGGGTCAGTTGGGGTCAGCTGTCCTGGCTGTGACCCCTGCCAAGCTGCCCCACACCCCCAGCCCCTCGCCAGCATGGCCGGACGAGGGGCAGGAAAGGCCTTGGCTCTGTGCAAGCTGAGCAAGAACAAAACCATCTCAGTGTGAGCAACACTGTGCTCAGCACAGAGCCCAACACAGCCCCAGAGAAAGGCCTGGCAAGGAAATTCCCTCTGGCCCAGCCCACAGCAGCACCCCATGGCCACCCAGCATCACCACGGCTCCACGGGTTCCTTTCCATGGCCCCGGCCCTGGCCACGGGACCTTGGGCTGGTGGCCACGGCAGCCGCCTGTGGCCCAGGGCTGCGTGCCCGTGTCCATGGCAGCAGTGCCCGGCCACGGGCCCTGAGTGCAGGTGACCGTGCCAATGCCCATGGCAGCGGGGCCAAGCGTTGGTGTCCGTGGCACCAAAGTGAGGAACGGGTCCCTGTGGCCGCTGCCGTGGCACCTGAGGGCATCAGCGAGTGTCACTGCAATTGTAGCTGGCACCAGCCCGGCACCGCTCTGTCCTGAGGGCTGCCATGGCAGCCGAGGGCAGCCACAGCTCTGCGGGCAAGTGGCCACGGAGCCTGACTGCAGCAATGGGGCCTGGGGGGGTTTCCAAGGGCACTGGAACTGCTGAGGGTTGCCATGGCATCCAACCCCCTGGGATGTCACACAGCCACAGTGGGATGTCACAACCACTCTGTGATGTCACATAGCCACCCTATGATGTCATAGCCACTCTGTGATGTCACACCACCCATCTGTGATGTCACAGTGCTCTCTGTGATATCACTGTGATAGCTCTGTGATGTCACAGCTGACTACGATGTCACACAGCCACCCTGTGATGTCACACGACCACTCTGTGATGTAACACAAGCGCCCTGTGATGTCACAGTCGTATCTGTGATGTCACAACTCTGCACTGTGCTGTCACACCAGCACCCTGTGATGTCACAGCCATCTCTGTGATGTCATAGTCTGCCCAGTGATGTCACAGCCCAAGCTGTTATGTCACAGCACCACTCTGTGATGTCACGTAGCTGTTCCATGATGTCACAGTAGACTCTATGATGTCATACAGCCACCCTGTGATGTCGCAGCCCACTCTGTGATGTCACACAGCCCCTTCCTGACATCACAGCTGCTCTGGGGGTCTGTGACACAGGCACAGAGGTGTTACCAAAACTTCAGTGAAACAAAACCTCCTCAGCACCAGCGCAGCACGAAGCAGCAGCATTCTTTATTGGGCCGGATGCACGAGGGGAGAGCCCCTCCCAAAGCCGTGGGTGCCGAGTTCAGGAATGTTCCTGTTTGCAGACTGTGCTTCACAGACACATTCCCAGATTGTCCCACCAGAAACACACACACGATCATCATTGCCCCAAAATCATTGCAGATT